>NC_027749.1:46994222-47008049 GCF_000695525.1 Brassica oleracea var. oleracea
CTAGACAGTGGTACAAGAGGTTTGACAGCTATATGGTCAAGTTGGGCTACGACAGGAGTCCTTATGACTGTTGTGTCTACATGAGCAAGGTGGAGGATGAGTCGTATATCTACCTGGTGCTGTATGTAGACGACATGCTGATAGCTGCCAAGAAGAAGTGTTATGTTCAGAAGCTGAAAGAACTACTGAGTTCTGAGTTTGAGATGAAAGATTTGGGTGCTGCGAGGAAGATTCTAGGAATGGAGATCTTCAGGGATAGGACGAAGAAGAAGTTGTTCTTGTCACAAAAGGCCTACATTAAAAAGGTCTTGACAATATTCGGGATGCTTAATGTTAAGCCTATCGATACTCCATGTGCTGCAAATTTTCATCCTACCATGAGTGATGAAATGTCTGAAGGGGAAATCGATTATATGTCACGTGCTCCTTATGCTAGTGTTGTAGGAAGTTTGATGTATGCTATGGTTTGTACAAGACCAGATCTTGCACACGCAGTCAGTGTTGTGAGTAGGTTCATGGTTCAGCCGCGAAAGGAGCATTGGATCACTGTGAAGAGGATTTTCCGGTACCTTAAGGGTATATCTGATGTTGGTCTTGTCTATGGAGACAAGGATCCGAGACTGGTTACTGGGTATTATGATTCGGATTATGCAGGAGATGTGGACAGCAGGAGATCTATGATTGGTTACGTATTTACTTTGGGTGGTTCTGTTGTGAGCTGGAAGGCGACTTTGTAGTCGACAGTGACTTTGTCTACAACTGAGGCAGAGTATATGGCATTGACAGAAGCTGCTAAGGAGGCAATATGGTTGAGAGGATTGGTCAGTGATCTTGGTCTTCATCATGATCAGACTACTGTGTTTTGTGATAGCTTAAGTGCTATCTGCTTAGCCAAGGATCAGGTTCATCATGAGAGAACCAAGCATATCGATGTAGGATTCAAGTCAAGGTGGAGATTTGTTGAATAATGCCTTGAATATTTTGGGCCTTAGTCTTTTGAGACCCACTAGTGCTAGGGTTTTCCGAGACATAACTATATATATTTTGTGCCCCCTCTAAACCTAGTTAGCAGCTGTAGAGAAACTAGATCTGATCTTCTTGTAGACAGATCTCTGTAGTTCATCTATCAATAAAATCTCTCTTTGCCCGTGGAAATAGCCGTTAAGGGTGAACCACGTTAAATCTCTTTGTTTTTTTTTATTGTTTATCCATCTATTAATCTCTATCTTCTAACATCCGTCACAACAGTTTCGGTTGTTATGCTGATCTTCTACCTCGGATTGTCTAGAAGAACTAAAAATAGTTCTCTCATGTGCCACAACTTGGATGTCCTCGAGAAATAGGGTGCATATTTAATTTTGATTAAAAAAGTATTATGCAAATTATAAGAAACAAACTAGTTTTTCACTCTTAGCAAATGGAAAAACTTCACAAAAACGTTACCACCGCATTCACCGAGCCATCGATAAATCATAAATCCCAGGTTGGTCATCTGGTCATCGCACAAAGGCTGGTTTTCACCTTCCTTACAAGTCAACACAACTTTTGCTATCACCTGATATTCTTCACTATCCCTCCACCCCTTCATATCCATAGCTTTGATACCATATTATATAGTTTAAGGAACTAGATGTCATGTGGTTAGTCGGATGAAGATTGAAAGGAAAGTGAAATTGCAGTGCTTGGCTTGATTTCGGTTAAGTTGGCGATGGATATCTGGCGAAGATGTGGGATCAGTTTACAATCCGTTGAGGCTTAGATTTTTTTTCTCCTATTGTAGTTTCTTTTCTCTCTTTGTATGTTTAGTCATCAACATTATCTATTTGTGAGAACCACTATTTCTTTGACAGCCAGCCGGAACTGGAAGCTCTGTTCTGGTGCCCTAGTCAGGATTATTATTTTAATTGATTTATATCTTAAAAAAGGAACTAGATGTAGTGTAGTGAAAGTCTAGATCATAGATGAAGACTTGTCTATTAGTATCCTTCATATATAACAGAATAGCAAATAGGGGTATAAATGCATCATAAAGACCCAAAGACTTTAGACTCAAGAGGATACATGTGCCAGTCCCGGTAAGGAAACTAACTCTATAAGAATACAGTAAAGATACTGCATTGCTTCAAGAAACATAACTTGGCTTCATGAAACTCTGAATCAAACTTCAGAAAGGGGTACTCCTGGATGAGATCGACGTCCTGCTTTTGACAATTCATCAGAATCATATCCCAAGATAATGGCTAATACGAGTCATAAAAAAGACTATTAATCAATTTAATGTTGACTTACCAAGCCTGCCTGCATTTAATCGCTTCTTCTCTAACTCTACGTTTTGGATCATCGAGTGCCTTTGTTACTGCTTGTAAAACCTTAAAGCATAATTTCAAAGTCATAAAAACTCAGTTGTTACTCTCATATTAAAAACTTTGTGTTAAGATCTTTCAACTAACCTCTCTTCTGAAAGGATAGATTCTTCCATGGGGCAATTCCAACAAAGTAGCAAGACACTGAATCGCCGTCTCCCTTACAACCTGCACACCGTTTTAACATAAAAATCTCCTTAGAAGATCCAAGAATCAATCCCACTGGGAGCAAAAAGAAGATATAGAAGATGCTTCTGCAGAGAAAATGATTTGTTACCATTAGATGTGGGTATGATGTAAGCTTGACCAGGCATTCGATGATTCTGTGTGCATTATCACTGACTGATTGTTGACCTGCCAAACAGAGCAACGAGGTTTCATATAATGCAATAGCTTTCACATTCCAGCATCTAATTTTTCTTACCTTTAATATCAGTAAGCGTTCCAGATAAAACCAGTAACAGACTGAAAAGTGTTTCTTTATGCACAGAGTCAACGCTTAAGACAGACAAGCCTTCCAATATCACCGAGAGCAGCTGCACTGACAATGGTCTACTAAGAAACTGTTTATAAAGGTAAAAAATACAAACTCTATCTTGCGGCTTACCTTTTTGGTATTGTCCAATATGACCGTAACTGGAACGTTGGATACAACATGCGCGAGAGCGACATGCAACATTGTCCTGAAACAATGACAAAACTAGTCAGCTGGAATTGGTTGCCACAATACGTAGAAACTATTATGACTTTCATTCAAACCTACAGCATATAAAGAAGTAACTAGAAATAGAGTTAAAGATTGGTCTACCTTGAGAGTGGAGTCTGGGAATTCACAATCAACGACTCCAAAATAGGAACTGTTATAGAGAAAAACCGTTGCTTATAGAGTGGCCGTATAACTGCATGAAACTTTCTGTTCAGACACACTTCCGAATCAGACATTAGTGTGAGGAATGCATCAGCTGCATGTTTCATGGCAGAAGGATGCAGAGCATTCCCGGAACTGTTAGTGGATTTTAAGCATTCCACAAGTACAAGAGCTATCTCATTAACTCTTTTATCACCCCGCATGAGTAAACCTTTCCCAATCCACGCTAGACCTGTTATAGCGTGGGTTTGAAGGTCCAGCGAACCATAGAAACCTAAACATATCTTTGACAAAAGTGCCTCACTTCCACCGATAGTTTTACTAGAGTCATCAGAAGGAATACTGCTTCCAGATGCAGAACTCTCGTGAAATATTGTATCACATGCTTCTTCCAAACCCGTTCCCAATTTGTTAACCATTGAACCCAAAGCTTGAGCTGCTGGGATATAACCCTTAAGAAAGGATACCAAAAACAGATGTACAAGTGACTTCACATCTGGAATGGATGCCTTGGGAGATGCACCTATGATAACTGACGCAAATAGTGAAAGTATCAACTCATCCCTAGTGGACAGGTCGCGTTGTAAACCCTCTAACGCAGCAAAGGTTAGAGGAATAGACTCCATAGCTAGAAGCGTGCTTGATGAGATCACATTATAAGCTTTTTGGATTATACTATTCTGTGAATCTACCGAAGCAACTCCTACAATTTCTCCCATTGTTTTCGTTGCTGCCTCAACAAACTCCTGTAGTAGAAGAGCAATGCATTCATAGCGTCAACAATAGATTGAATCAAATCTACTTTGAAGAGAAACAATTGGTATAAAGTTTATAGGAGCACTTACCCTGCCATTAAAATCATAACTGAAAACAACAGAGGATTCAATTTGATTCCACATACTGATAGCAAAATGCACCAAGCTTTTCTCGAGACCATCGATCTCTGTCAGACTATTGCAGGTCAAAACAAAATACCACAAATCAAGATTGAGGGAGAACGAAGAATACAGTATAAATTCATATTAAAACCAACAAGCAAGGCAATCGATAAGATGTATCATACATAATAGTTGGCTCTTTATAAACAACTAAGAGTCTAACTAAATACACACGCTGAAAAGCTAGTTTAAGAAAAGATTGGGTACCGTGGAAGCAATTTATTGGTCACACACTCCAGGAGCTGAGAACAATTTTCGATTGACTTGAAGTTTCCATTGACCTGACAAGTGTTTTCCAAATAATAGTTAGATATGAGGAAGCTCTCAATCCCTTGCTTGTTGGAGATGGAAACAGAAACTATAGTGAAAACTTTACGATCTAGAGTCATGGGGCCAAGACTTACACAGAAATCAGAGAAACTGGAGCAGAAAGCTTCTTCAAATCCTTCAACCATTTTCTCTACGTACGTTGGCCTAGTAGAGCAAACTTCTGAAGTTGCTTCTAATATCATTGGAGATGGAAGAGAACAATGACTAGAGCGAACCAGCGAGACCAAATTTTCGACAACTATAGCCATGTAGCTCATAGCCTTTTCACTCTCAGAATACCGATCAATAAATGAACCCATGCAGACAAGCGCTTTCAATGCCAATTCCCACTTCACTGTTTTGGCACTATTGGCTGCGATGATTGATGTTAAGGTCGTCAATATCTTCTCGAATTCAGATCTCGATACAGGAGAAGAGCCGCCCCGGAACATACCCATAGCCAGCAAACCTTTAACTGGATATTGATCAAGGAAAAAAAAAATTAGAGAACAGGAATAAAAAAAGGAAACCTAGAAAGATTTGTAGCACGAGTTCAGTATCACATCAGAGCCAAGGCAAGAACATTCACCTCCAAGATATGCATCTGCACTACAATCATCATTAGAGCTTTGTACTGCAGAAGTGAACGCCTCGATCAGTGAAGCTGAGAACCTGCTAACTATAGAGCACCATGATTGCTGCGCGCTTTCAGGTGTTGAGGTACATTCCTCGGAGCTCGGAATAAGATCTTTTGATGTTGTAAGAAGTTCGATGCAAAGATGAAGACCTCCATGGTAGAGTCTAGTAGAAACCGTCGAGTTTTCGTTGTGGACAAGATCACCAGTTGACGTTTTCTCTACAATCCCTAGAGTATTCATAAGGCGGAAGAAAAAGGTTTGAAAGATTATATTGCATGACTCAACAGAAGATCTGGCAGACACAGACAGTATCTGACTGACAACAAGAACCTCCAGTTTGCTCGTGTCAAGCATTTCTTCATACCGCAAGTATCTAGAAATGGTATCGAAGACCATGTTTACGCGTATATCTTCAACAACAAGACCTAAAAACGAGATATCTTGCTTGACAAGCCTCTGAAGAAGATTAACAGCTGCTCTGTGGATCTCACCCATTTCAAACCCTGGACTAGTGAGGGATTCTAGACCAAAGGACAAATCTGTCTTAGTGGAAGCATAAAGTGCATCTTTTAAAGCGGGCCAAAGATCTTTATAGTGCTTCTTCATTCTGCTTACTCCATAGTTCACAGCGCAATCTTTCAGACATTTCAAAGAATCAACCTAGACAGATTTTAATGGAACAAAAGTAACTATACTTGTCCAGCATCCAGAGTAGCAAATCCTCTAGATGTATTATAACAGAAAACTACATGTTCAACAAACCTTTGCGACTGGTAGAGAAGATGAAAGCTTTTCAAGAAGCAATGGAATAGCATACGGTTCGAAAAAAGGCGTCGAAGAGATTGCCAGCTGCAAAATCGAATGAAGTACATCAGTGAATTCAATATAATGCTATGCATTGACAGCAAGAACTTATGCAAACAATAAATATTGAGAAAATACTCACAGATAGTCCCCTTGAAAGGTCTTCTCTTGGAATACTAGCTTCATCACCTTTTGTCTAAAATCACAAAAAGAAAAACACCAACAGTTTAACGAAAGAAAGAAAAATCCATCAATAAGTCACATCATAAAAAAGGTTAGGCTTCAAACTCACATGCGTATAGTGAAGTGGGAAGTAGCAACTTATAAACTCAAAAAGATCAGAGGCCTCAGACGCAACTGGACCGGAGGGACTGGGAAACAATCGACCCAAAAGCTCTACTACATGAAAAGCTACCATTAAGCATGGAGGGTCTTTTTCTCCGTCGATGGCTTCGCATGTAGCATAAACCATCAAATCTCCCTAGGAAAAATGATCGTTTAGTCAATAGGACTATGAGATAAATGAGGCTAGACCCTCAGCAGATATAAACAAGGAAGAAGAACAAAACAGAAAACTAAGACGGTCTTTGTTTGTATTGAGTTATAAATCAGGAGAACTAGGATAACCTAAACATGAAGCTTTTGATGAGCTGAGAGCATGTATTACATATTTAAATAATAATTTGTCTACCCACCAGGCTGACGCAAATAGATTTGCAAGAAAACATTCCTCATACACTAGACTGAACTTTCGATTCTAAACTATGTATCCCCAAGTAGATAGCATTAACATACCAAATTTATCATAGCTTCAGGGTATTGCTCTAGAAGGCACTCCAATAGTTCAAAACAGAGCTGCAAAAAAACATTCGTAAGAAGATAATGCAATAACTCAATAAGAACATCCAATGTAGAAAACAGAATGATATACCTTGCGATCATACAGTGCTAAAGACTGCACTTGAATACTCTGTGCCATTGACTTGGCCACAGCTTCTGCATCAACAGCAGTGACCAAACCAGCTACGCCTTTCCTCTTAATCAGAGCCAAGCAACCAGAAAGTGCACCGCGCACCGATCTCCACTCTGCCTGGCACAACATCGACATCACAATTTTTAAGAAACTGAATAATTACTGTACCCCCCACAAGAAGTAGAAGAATCAAATCACCAGCTTAGCGGTAAAGAAACCAATGAGACTATGGACAACTGCATTGTCCAAAGGCTTTGACTTTAGATAATCCAGCATCTCCGCAAGCAAGAGAATACCTAACAAAAAGACAAACCCTTTCTCATTATCTCACCGTTTCCGTTACATATTAAAACAAATTAAAAGAGAAAAGAACTACTACCTCGTGCTCGGACAACATCATCAGTAGTCGTCAAATACATGTCCATCTCCACGACCTACACTTCACACAAGAGAATACAGAACTTAACACCTTTTGAGATCACACAAGATGATTAAAAGAATGTTTTTTTACCAATTGGTTTATAGACAAGACACCCTTCTCCAAGGAAGTAGCAATCGCTTTCAGACTCTCAGCCTACAGGAACACACAAATTCAAAATCGATTTCCACCACCAATGTGCAAACAACACTAAGGCGGAAGCAAGTATCTCAAGGAGTAAGTAAGTACATGGTGAGTAGGGGAACGAGTGACGTCGACGAAAGCTTCGAGATGCTCGGTGAGATTATTCAGTGCAGCCATCTTCGCACGGAGTTGGGACCTTAGATGGCAACGATTTTGACCTAGGGAGAGAGAATTGGGACCAAGTCACGGCGGCGATGGCTTACACGGTAGAGGAGAGTGTGAGAGACGAGAGAGAGAGTCCGCGTGCGGCGGCCTCTAATGCTCAAGGAGGAGGGAAATAAAATAGAATAAGTTTTTTTTTTTTTTGTGGGTTTAACACTAGTCCTTTATATATCAACCGACTGTGAATAAATGTTTTCTATTTAATTACTTTTCTGTCTGCTGACAAAAAGAAAAGAATAATTACTTTTCTGTATCAAAATAAATCATATATTATTTTTTTATTCACGTTTATGAGTAAAAAATGTTTTAAGTATTAATGTATTTCTTTATAATTTATCAACTAGAATTTGATCTGCACCTTCGTGCGGATATATTTTTATTTTATAAATGTATACATTAAATATTATTGTAAACATTTTAAATATATGATTTACATTTGAGTGTTATATATTGTGTAACTTTATAATTTTATTGTTTAGTTTTTTTATTCAGCATTATTAATATATAATCATTTGTTTTAAACTTTTTGATATCATATTTTGTAAATAACGCATGATCTAAAAGTTAGTTATAACTATTATATTTTGTATATAATCATTTTAGATAATATATTGTTGTGAATTTCAAATTAGTTAAATAATATATAGTTGTAGATATAAAAGTTTAACATATGCTAATATTTTTTTGTATAAAATATACATAATTTATGAATTTAACCCTTTTTAACTGTGAATGATAGTTTATTTTATATATTTAAATGAAAGCAATTTTAAAATAAAATAGGTTAATTTACCCATTTTATATAGTTTTGTTTTATTTAATTCTATATTACTTCTATTTTATATAATATATTACTAGTTGATGTCCCGCACATTGTGCGGATTAATATATCTATACATCTAACAATTTTTAATTCTAATTTTTTTATAAGATAATAATAATTAAATTAGATACAAATTTTAAATTATTATAAATTCTAAAATTTCAATATTCATATTGGTAATCAATATATTAAATTGTATTATTTTGTTTCATATTTTTATTTATGTGATGTAAATTTTGGATCAAAATCTTTTTTATAGTAATAACTAAATTAGGAAATTTTGTATGTGAAATTAACAGATATTATATTTGGACTGAAAAGAAATCATGTGATACTAAAAGGATTATAAAAAAAATCACAAATATAAAACATTAACAATAACAATAGTTTAGGAGTATTCAATCTGGTAAAACCAAACCATTCAAAACCGAACCAAACCAAAATAAAGAAAATAGTCTGGATTTGGAAGTACCGAAGATGTTATGTTTAGAAAACATCAGTATATGAATATGGTTCAATATATTAAGGGATTAAACCAAATAAACAAAAGAAACCAATTAATTTGGATATATTAGTGTACTTATATATAAATTTTATAATAATCTGTATTTGATCAATATTTTCAGTAGAAACAGAGAAATTGGCTATAATATTAGTCATTAAAATTATAAAATGAGAGAAAATTAATGATGATATTATCGGTAGATATTGTTAATATCTATTTATTAATTCCTAAATATCATGATAATTATATATTAAAATATATAATTTTTAAAATATTAGTATATATATATATATTGGTTAAATATGTTAATGTTTATTAATTATTTTAAATATCGTGATAAATATATAGATATCAAAATAAATAAATTATATAATAATATTAATTAAACTAATGATTTATCCTATAACTATGGAAAAATGAAAAATAAGCAAATTAACTAAAGAAACTGATTAATTCAGATATATTAGTATACTTATATATAAATTTTATAATAATCTATATTTGATCAATATTTTCATTAAAAGTCAGAGAAATTAGCTATAATATTAGTCATTAAAATTATAAATAAGAGAAAAGTAATGATAATACCTATTTATTAATTAAATGTCATAAATGTCATGTTTATTATATATTAAAATATATTTTTTAAAAATATTACTATATCGGTAAAGTAGGTTCATGTTTATCATGATTTTAAATATCATGATAAATATATAGATATCAAAAAAAAAATATTAATTAAACTAATGATTTATCCTAAAATCATGAAAATATGACAAGTAAACAAATTAACTAATATCATGGAGAAGATGACAAATAAGCCAAATCACTTCATAAATAATAGTATAGATAAAATTTATAAAATAGCAAATAATTTTTTTGTTTTATAATAAAATTTTAATTAATATTAATGTATAATCATATTATATTACTACTTACGAAATTATTTATTGCATGATTTTAAAAAAATACTTAAAAATTTTAATAAGATTTGGGTAGATATTTTCTCAACAGATTTTGTTATAATTAAAAATAAAATTTAAATCTATATTTACTCAACAGATTTGTTAGACTAATAATAATCATTATGTCATATTAAGTAATTAATCAAATGGTTCTACTAAGACTTTTAAATAGTAGATAAAAATTATGACCCTAAATTAATAGATTAGATATTATTGATATGAATTGTAAAATTAGGACCCCAGAATTTTAGGATGTGAAATACGTTTATATACATATTTATCTTCTGATCCAAACTGACCTCTTAAATTTGAAATCCATATTTATATAACAAATTTATTTTCGTTAGTGTTGAATTTTTTGTATCATTTACTTATTGTATTTATTTGCTTGTTTCCATATTATTTTCTGGTTATAACAAAAATATATATTTATCCAAGTTAAATAAAAACATATTTTTTCTTAAAAGCTAAAGACCCATAGATTAATAGATTTAAGTATGGAGGAAGTAGTGGTGAATGTAGCTTTGAGTTGGGAACAAGGGGATATCCTAGAACCAGTGGCGGATCTACTAAGGAGATTGGAGTGTCACATAACACCCCTTAAATCTATATAAAATTTTAATTGTGTAAAATCAACAAAATTTTCTTGGTAGTTTTGGTAAAATCCTCATGTTGACACCCATCAAACCACAGTTTATGAGTAATTTACAAAGTATTTTTAGAAAATTATCATCTAAGTTATTCTAATATGCGGTTTTATTTACGGTTTGATTCTTACTACATGGTTTTGGCTTACCTAGAACTTGTAGATTGAGACAAGATAAACAGCTTCTCTTGGCGAATCTTATGTTGATGATAACTAGATGTTTCCAAAAGGTACAAGAGGCAAAATTAGAGCAGCTCAATTGTTGAATTTTAGTTATGTATCTGAAGATTAAAAAGTATAGAACTAGGAGAAAAAGAAAAAACTGATTCTGTGCAGAGATATTTTTTCTGATTTTTTAAAATCTCTTTTTCTATTTGTCATTATATTAAATGTGGTTAGTTGATTTTAAAGTGATTTTATCGAATAAAAGTGTTTAATTTTAATTTTTTGAGAACTTTAAGAGAGTTCTACCATCAGCAACGGGGAGTTCTCACGTTTAGTCTCTTTCATGAATATACGAGGAAAAGAAACAGTTTTTTTACCATATGTACGAGACCAATCATAGCTTTCTCATTTACTATGTTAATTGCAGTGAAATCTTAGTTTCTCATTGCTACATTATTATATTTTTACAAGAGTGATGCATTTATACAATCAATAAAGCTAGCAAAAATGCAAAATTTTGGGGGCCAAAGCGGCAAAAATAAACAGTTTTTTTTTTACAAAGTCATCAAAGGAAATAACATACACTAGGGTGTACATTTTAGAGTATATATTATATACACTCCGAGCTTCTAGTGGCCTGGTTGCTTCGTCACTGGGCTGCTACATGCTTTAGGACACTGTTTCCCCACCAACTTCGGAGATACGTTGGAGCACTGGAACGTTGCTGGACCGTCTTTTCCATTATATGTAATATCAATGTCGCCGATCTCCACGTTCTTACACGGAAATCCCTTGCTGCACAATAGCTTAACTGCGTCTTTGTTCCCTGATGATCCTTTGATATTCTTGAACTTTATGTCCACCAGCTTGATAGATGATGGTTTCTACAAACAAAACAAAAACGTTTCGTTGAAAATGATGATCAATGGACTATGATCGGTTAGATTTTCTTGAAAAGTACTCTTTTGTACGCACATTCTTGTTGCATCGGTTCCAGGGGCAGTACTCTTGGTCGATGAGGATAGGGTTGCTAACGTTCTGGAGAATAATATTCTCGAAATGGATACCAGAGGCGGTCGTGGAGCAAGCTGCGGACGGCCATGTCTTGATCCTCACACCATTGTCAGTATTCCTGAGGGTGCAGTTCACGACCTTGACGCCAGTGACGTCTTCCTCGTGCCCGTATAATCCGAGGCTTCCAATACTGATTCCGTGTCCCGGACCGCATGTAACTCTTTCCACAAGAAGGTTTTTCATCCCGTCCCCAACAGAGATACAGTCATCTCCGGTTTTGATGTTGGTGTTGATGATCTTGATTCCGTCACTCCTTCCCACGTGGATTCCATCGGTGTTGGGACTCTCATCAGGGGCTACGATCCTGATGTCTTCGAATGTCAGGTTCTTTGCCCCGATCACGTTAATGTGGAAGTTCTTTGCATCTAACGAGGTTATGTCTCTTACCTTACCGTCAGTTATGTAATCAAACCGTATGCTCTGTTCAACAATGACAAAACATCAACAAATTAACAATGCTATTTGCTATTTAGCTGAGTTATTATAGATAGACAGATAAATATAAATAGATAGACAACATACGATAGGGAGTCTTTTGCACTGAGTTAATGACGTCTTGTGGCAGTTATTAGCCCTCCATGAAGCGTTACCTTCACCGTCAAAGATACCACCTCCGTTCAATCTAAAGTTAGTAATCCTGCGGAAAGCGACCCAAAAGTCCTTCCCGTTAACGTTCCCATCAGCTCTCACAGTGCCTTGAAGAACAAATATTATAGGAGCTTTGCATGGACCCATCATCTCTATTTCCCCAAGCTTGAATTCACCTTTTGGGATCAAAACGGTGCTCTTGTCCACGCACTGACATGCCTCCTTGAATAGTTTCGACAATTCCTGCATCCCAAAGATCTTAAGATTTCTTGGAGGACAAGAAAACTAATTGGTTAATGGGAAGATTAATAAAATATCAGAAACTTACGCCGGTGATATCAGAACCTGGACGAGCAGTGATTCTGAATTCTCTAGCGTTTGCTGATAAAGCTAACAAACAAAAAACAAAGAATGTGGATACTCCAAAATGTACACCCATTATTGTGATTTATTCTAGTCACTAGTGATTACAGATTTTTTTTATGTTTTATTTCTTTTTGTAAACCACTAGGTTTTATTTTTTTAGTATTTGAAAATTTATTTTCCTTATTTATGTTTTGTTCCTTGGTTTAGCTGTCATTAAATAGTCTCTGAGAGGAGAGAGTTTTTAAAGTTGAGTTTGTTATCCACCGTTCCTTTCACCTTTTCTTACCGGTATTTTTGGAAACTTTTTAGGATGAGTTTGACATAGACAAACACTAATAATACCATTGCTTAAAAATAAAGCTTATATTACCTTAATGCACATCAATTGGAGACAAAAAAAAAAAATTCAAATATCCATAAATTTAAATTCATTTATTAATTCAGGAAAATATACATGTATCCCCCAAAATATTTCCCCAATTCTATCGTTCGGCATGTTTCTCGTTTATGCTGCATGTGATGCACATGGTGCACCCAGTCTTCATTCAGCAGGATTCATTTTTTTTTTGTAGGAATATGGGAGAATGACTCCCAATTTATTTAAAAAAGAAATCCAAACTTCAGTTTACAAGACGAGTTTGTCGTGGCTGCAACGGTCCAGCAACATCCTCATGAACTAAAACAGCGAACTCAATCGGTGCCACAACAAAACTATGAAAACCAAACGGAAGAGAAAATGCAAGGTTAGCCAAACCATCAGCTAAGCGGTTTGCTTCTCTATACATATGAACGAATCGGACCAGCCAGACCCTTGTCAAGAAGCCATGGCACAAGCGTACCAGGAAAGACAGCGGATGAGTATCCCCAATCCCTATCGTAAGAAACTCCATCACCATCATAGAATCGACCTCTACCTCCAGCTTTCTCACCTCTTTCTCCCAAGCAACCACTAAACTATAGTACACACCCCATAACTCCGCTAGTGGTGCCGTACAACTACCTATATTAATCGCAAAAC
>NC_027749.1:47008517-47017604 GCF_000695525.1 Brassica oleracea var. oleracea
CCATCTGCGGTCTTGGATTCTCATCTCTTGTAAGCAAGGCGTATGCAAACTTCACCGTAAACTGCCCATTCAGAGTCTGCCCCATGCCAAACGGTCCTTTGCTCTAGTAACAGTATCAACTACTACTGCCATAAGCTCTAGTCTTCTCTCAGCTGTTACCAACGGGGTAATTCTATCAAAATCCCAACCTCCACCTTCCCCTCACATATCTCTAACTGATATATCTTCATATCCTTATGGAAGCCCTGCAATCACTTCAGTCATGAGTGGTTGGCCTGCTATCCAACTATCCGTCCAGAACTTGATATTTCTCCCATTACCAGTGACCCAGCTATGGCCCACAAAAACCACTTCTCTTATCCCCATTACCACACTTTTCCATGTTGACGAGCTAGAGCTACTCCCTACCATCCAATATGTGTCATGTATGTCCTCCACACCGTACTTACTTTGTAAAACTTTGGCCCATAAGCTCTCAATATCGTGTAACAGACGCCATCCCACTGTAGCTAACAAGGCTTTGTTCATATCTCTTGACACCCTGATCCCCAAACCTCCGGCCGCCTTCGGCTTGTATATTTTATCCCCAGAGACTAAGTGTTGTCCATTTCCCCACACAAAGCTCCTCGCTAGGCTATCAAGCTTCTCCAGTATACCCACTGGCATGCTAATTGTACTCATCGTATGCACTGGGATTGATGACAGAACAGACTTTGTCAATGTTACCCTTCCTACAAGGCTTAATGTTTGTTTCTTCCATCCTGCTAGCCGTGAAGCTACTTTCTCCAGTACCTCCCCAAAAGTATCTTTATTAATTCTTTTCTGTAGTATCGGCATCCCCAAGTATTTTTCCAACTCCTTTGTTGATGCAATGCCACTTTCTATGCTTATTCTCTCCCCTCTTCCTCTAGAGACATTATTAGAAAAGAAAATCTTTGATTTCTTGGAGGCTTACTTTCTGACCAGAGGCTTTACAAAACTTCTCCAACACTTTCCTGATCACTCGAATCTGCGTCACCGATGCCTCTGCAAATAGGATTAGATCATCTGCAAAGCAAATGTGAGATAGCTGTGGACCACCTCTCGACAATCTTATTGGTTTCCATCTTTTATCCTCCACTGCTTTCTCAATCAGTTGACATAATCTCTCCATGCATAAGACAAGGATCACCTTGTCGCAGTCCTCTTGATGGCTTAAACGGCTCAAATTTTTTCCCATTCCACAAAATACACATTGATGGACCAGACACACATATTCCATAATCCTCTTGACTCAATTCTCAGACAAACCAGCAGCCCTTAGTGTATCTTCTAGAAAATCCCAACGCATCCTATCATATGCTTTCTCCAAATCTAGTTTCAGCAGCATCCAACCCTTGCGGCCTTGCTTCTTTTTCATCGAATGAACAGCTTCCTGAACCACAACAATGTTATCCGCACTCAATCTACCCGGGATGAAACTAGACTGAGCAGGACCAATCAGTTTAGGCATAATACTCTTCAGTCTCCCTACCATGGCCTTCGTGATAGTTTTAAACAACACGTTGCAGAGACTTATCGGTCGAAACTGAGTAATATACTCAGGTTCCGTCACTTTCGGAATTAGCACCACGAGTGAATCATTAGTATTCTCCGGCAACTTCCCCGTCTCAAAGAAAAGAAGGACAAACCTGATCACAGATGCACCAACTTTCTCCCAACACCTCTGATAGAAAACTGGTTGAAAACCATCCGGACCTGGTGCCTTGAAGCTGCCCATAGCTATCACCGCGTTCTCTACTTCCTCTGCAGAAAACGTTTTGTCAAGATCCATTTTCTCTTGTCTTGTAAGCCCCACAAATCTCCTCTCCATTAGTATTTGTATGTCTGTATCCACGTCTTCCAGAGAATATAGTTTTCTGAAATAATCCACCGTTAGCTTCTCAAGTTCTTTTGCATCTGATACCCACTGAGTTTCATCTTTCTTTAGCATCTCCACTCGATTTCGCTTTCTCCTAATGATTGTCGACATATGAAAGAACTTGGTATTTCTATCTCCATGCACACACCACTTCTCCCGCTACTTTTGGAGCCAGAGCACTTCTTCTTGCTCGAGGACGATCTCAAGTTCTTTAAAAGCTCTCCCTCCTTTACCAAGATCTCATCAGAGAGGTCTTGCTCAATTTTGTCTTGTATCTCTGTAATCTCCATCAACAAGTCCTCTTTCGGTCTTTGGACATTTCCGAAAACTTCTCTGTTCCACTTTCGGAGTGTCACTTCCAACCTCTGCAAAGCCTCTCTTGTATCAATATCACGATCCCATGAAGCTGTTAGCAAGTCTTGAAACTCATTGGTTTTAGCCATGCCCCCTCAAAACGAAATGGACGTCGACGTGCATCACCCTTAACCTCCGGTGTGAGCTGTAGATACAAAGGAGCGTGGTCTGATGCTAAGAAAGGTAAATGCCTCACACTTGCCTCCTGCCACCTGAGTCTAGACTGGGCACATCATAATATTCTATCCAGCCTCTTCGCTACAAATGTGCTTTCAGTTTTCCCTCTTTTCCATGTGAATTGATTGCCATGAAATCCCATATCAATCAGTGACATATCATGTACCCAATCACCAAACTTTAGAGAATCCTCAGATAATTTCCCATTCCCACCACTCCTTTCATCTATCCTCACTATTGTATTAAAGTCTCCCCCAACGAACACCGGACCCTCCGCATTACGCAAAACTTCTTCTAAAGTAGCCCATAAGCCACTTCTACGGCTCGGTGAAGGAGCCGCATACACAACAATCAGATTAATCACCTCTGCTCCATTCCCGATTCGAGCATGTATAAACTGATCCGACGACTTGACCACCTCAAGCTCTCCAATCTCCTCCCTCCATAACAGTCATAAACCTCCACTCTAGCCACACGCATCCACCCGAAACGAGTTCTCAAATCCTAGACCACGACAAATCTGGCCTGCCGCTTCTCCACCAGCATGAGTTTCAAAAACAGCAAGGATATCTGTCTTGAACTTCTTCACCAAATATCTAATCGATCTTCGAAATTGGGGTTTATTTGCCCCCCGACAATTCCACATAATGCACTTCATCAGATCTTTATAATCAATAGATAGAATCACCGGGGCAAAATGTTATGCCACCACACTCTCCAGGACTTTTCGTCCTTGGCTCGCACTAACTTCTGCCTCATCCAACTCCAGATTATCAATCTCTGCAAGTTGCTCCTGAGCGTTGTCTTTATCGTACACATGCCCAGAATTCTTCTCATTTCTGTCTAGCTCCCCATCTCCTGCGAAAACACCACCTGGTCGGCCGACATTTTCCTTCTCTACTCGTAGTCTCTTTCCTCTCGCCGACAGGCCACTCTCCCCACTTATTGGGCCAAACACCAAACCCCGCATAGGCCCAACATTTCTCAGTTTGGTCTTAGGAGGATTTGGGCCTCTCATGTTGCTAATTTTCTTATCTTTTGGACCCAATCGAGCTGGTTGTTGGTTCCCTCTGTTCCCATTCTTTCCAAACGAGAATTCCTTCCCAGTCTCTTTGCTCGCTCCTCCAGAAACTATATTAGTAGTATTCTCATTTTCTTTATTCTCTTCTCTATTCCCACTCTCCTCCACTTGTTCCTCCATATCCTCCTCCACATTCAACCCTCCAAACCTATTCGAAACCCTTATCTCCTCCGACATACTCTCTTGACGAGCCCCCCGACTTTTACTACCGATCAACGTCTTATTTCCTACCATCTCCCTACTTTCATTACTCCGCAGTGTAACTCCTCTATGCATATTCTGAGTTAGCTCTTTCTTCGCCTGTCTCACTGGGATAAAATCTGTATCCATACCTGCAACCTCCGTATTCTTTTGTGTCATGTCCACTGGAACAACCGCATTTATAGGATTTTCCTCCAGTACCTTACGTGGGCATGAATAGGCTAGATGTCCATACATACCACATGACGAGTAGTTCGTCGAGATTCCTTCATATGATACGCAGTACCTCTCACCATTAATCATCATTGTCCCTTTCAATGGCTTATTAAGGTTAACCTCCACACAAATTCTCGTAAATCTAGCTCTTTCAACTTTTAGCGTGGTGCAGTCAACCTTAATCGGTTTTCCTAACCCCTTGGCAATCCCCATCAGTATCGTTTTATGATAAAAATTAACTGGGATATGTGCTAAACGAACCCAAACCGGTGTCGTAACTATCTCATCCCTCAGCGGATCAAACTCAGGTGTCCATGCTTGCACCATAAGGTAACTCCCAAAAGCCCTCGATGGGCCACCTGATAGCACATTCATATACTCCTCCTCTACTCCAAAACGAACCATGAAAAAATTCTTCGGGAGATCCATCACAAACATTGATCCCGCAGGTTTCCATAGCTCCTTCAGCCTTCTCGTTAAGCTCAATAATGGGATACTCCTCCCCAAGACCTTAACAATCATACATCTCTTCCATAAACCATTCATAGCAATCAAAACCTCCTCTCCAATCGTTATCACCGGTTCTCCATCCTCACCATTCGGGAACTCTAGTTTCAGATTTGATTCCACAAAAGACTCGTCCACAATCTCCTCCGGTACAGGCATCCCTCCTTCATGGCACCCTAATACCTTCTTCACCCAAGAGTCTGGAGCATCCGGTGGATCTCCGGGCGGTCTCCCATGATCCCCGATCTCCTCCATATTCTCATCCTGCACTTCCTCACCCAAAACCCTAAAATCACCACTCAGAGCCCTAGCCGTCATATTTTTTCTAACCTATTTTCCGCGGATTCAGCAGGATTCATGTCGATACGGTTTTATCTTTGTAGATATCTAAACCTTTTAATTAATTGTTTTAGTTTCGTTAGTTCAAAAAAAAAACTAAAAATTCTTCTTGAATACCAAAGACACATAAATTAATAAGTTTGGGTATGAAGGAAGTCATGGTGAATGTAGTTTTGGCTAGGGAACATGAGGATATGCAAGAATAGCACTATCTTTCTCTACCACTGTGGGAACAAACACTGGTTATGATGTATGTCTTGTAGAATTTTATGAGAATGCATGGTGTGGTTTATAGTGATCCGACTTATAGAGGATCGAAATCTGAGCAAGAGTGTAACATTTCGAGTTGTTATATATGATATATGGAAGAGCTTAAGAAAATTGATTTGCTACCTACATCACCAAAGTGCGCTTACCTTTTCTGGTATACATCCGTTTAGAACTTCAGAGTTAATCGTATTTGAACTGGAGTAATGAAATGATAAGTGACCTATCGGAAAGTGATTCACGATAGCGTGCGAGTGAGGCCAAAACGCGGAAAAATGTCATGCGATGATTGCATGGATCAGTAAACAATAATTTCGAGCCTTCGGAAAATTAACGCACCGCTCGTCAAATGGGATAGGGCCCACAGGTCAAGTGAGCGGGCGTGGATGGCCCATTAGCCGTGGGCAGTCGGAACGTAACAAGTGGTATCAGAGCTGCTTAGCCATCTCGATTCTGACCCGAGAGGCGTCTTGAGACATGTCATGGGGCGCAACGAGTACGTTGTGTTCTTTGAGAGGGGGTGAATTGTAACATTCCGAGTTATGATATATGGAAGAGCTTAAGAGAATTATTTGGCTACATATGTCACCAAAGTTCGCTTACATTTTACGACATACATATGTTTAGAACTCTAGATTTAAGCATGCTTGAACTGCAGTAGTGGAAGGATGGGTGACCTATATATCGGAAAGTGATTCATGATAGCGTGCGAGTGAGGCCAAAGAACGGAGAAATCCATGTGGTGATTGCAAGATCAGTAAACAATAATTTCGACCCTTCGGAAAATTAACGCACTGCTCGTCCCACGGGTCGAGTGAGCGGGCGTGGATGACCCATTAGCTGTGGACGGCCGGAGCGTCACGAGTGAATTACACAGAGACAAGTCGAGTTTATGAATAATTTGCACAAATATTTTTGAAAAAATATCATATAAACTATTCTGATGTGGTTTTATTTACAGTTTTAATATATTGACGATGCATGAATTGCTATTTAGAACATCTTTATTCATAGTACTATGGAAAAGTTGTCAACAAAATAATATTGAAAATATAGTTGATATATTCATGGGGTTCCCAAAATCTTGAGATGTGCATGCAATTGCCTCAATTATGAGTATCTCATTTTTGAAAACTACACATAGGCATGTTAATTAAAACTGAAGTCAAAGACCTTGAACCCACCTAGTCCTGTAAATTACTTGTTTAGATTTAGTTTTATATAATCCCAAAATGAATTTTTATAACTAAGCTCATTTGGACTTTAGATTTTTGGTCTGAAATCCATTTGGATTAAGACTAGTCCGAAAAACTTAAATCTTTATATGTTTTAATTTATATTTGATTATTTAAATCTTGTCAAATTTGATTTGTCTATAATTTTATTTTAAAGTTTATGAAAAACACTCTTGTTAAAGAAGAAAATTTTAAACAGATTTTATATTCTAAGACGAAAGTTGAAACCGATTTTTATGAAAATTTAGGTGTTTTAAAATGGGAAAAATGATAGATATAACAATATAATTAATCATTTCGAAAACCCCTATAGCTCTTTTAGAACTGTGTGGTCTAATTTTTTTGCGGGCCGAACCAGCGCTAGTCCAATTGATACCCTTGACTACATATAAAGATACTATGTTTTGTTATGAAAGTCAAAAAAGGAGGAGCCGATTATGTTGAAAATATAAAAGATGTGGGGTCCGCTGTCACTATTTGCATAATAAATTTATGCTTATATATACGAGTGAAAACGCTCAATTGTAAACACACTTAAAAACATCTTTTCTCTCCTTTTATAAGTATTTTCTCTCTAGCATATTATCTCATATCAGAGTTATCTCTTTTCTGCGGATATAAAATTTTGTACTTATTTAAATTCTCGCGATACAATAAAATTCCAGTTCTTTTATAACACGTTATCAGCACTATCGTTCTCCAAATTGGTAAAATTTATTTGTATCATTTATACTCTGCTATAATGGTTGGTATACCGCCTCTACTATTATTTATATCATGTTATAATGACCGGAATACCGCATATATTATTTATTAGTAATTTAATTAATTTATTGGTCGCCGCCTTATATTCTGTTTATTGTTAATTGGACGGCCGAGCCGCCTTATATTCTGTTTATTGTTAATTGGTCGCCCGAGCCGCCGTATAATTTATTTATTACTCTGCATTGACCAGCTGAGCTGTCGCATGATTTGTTGTCATAATATAAATATTTCATTGCCATAATTTTTTACTTTTATTAATTTTTATGAAATTTTATAGATTTGATTGACTGTTTAATACGATATTTTCATACTGATTTTTGGTGCACTCGATTTAACCCCAACGGTTACAAAGAAAACATTTCAAAAATTTTTCCTTTCTCCAACGGTCATGAACAGTGATTTTCATCTATAAATACAACTCATTTTCACTCCATTCCTCATCCAAAACATTTCATCTTCTCTCAAATATTTCCAAATCGCTCTTCTCCGATTTTTCATTTCAAGAAAGATGATTCGCGCATTTTTGATTTTATGTGCAATTTTTATTTGTGTTTCTATTTACGGTTTATTCGTTGGAGAATTTACTCCGGGTGAATTTAAAATGAATATCAGTTTATTTTTCTTTACATTGTCTCTCCTTGTAATTGCTTGCATGATTAATGTAAACGGTTCCTTTTAATATTAATAGAAATTCAAATGACAAAAATCGAGAAACTTCAGTTTCCGGCCTTGGAAGTAACTATGACAAACTACACGGCATGGGTTACAAACATGGAGCTTTATCTAGATTCTGACAAAATACCCGAAACAATAAAAGAAGGCAATATATCAACCTCTCATGAAAAGGCTAAGGCCGTGATATTTCTGAGAAGGCATCTAGATGAAAATCTTACGCATGATTATGCGAGAACCAAAGATCCCTTAGATCTTTGGAAAGCTCTGAAGGAGAGGTTTGATAACCAAAAGAAAATTACTCTCCCCCATGCACTCAATGAGTGTAAAAATCTACGATTTCAAGATTTTGAAACGGTGGAAACGTACAATTCCGCTATATTGAGGATAGCGGTGCAATTAGATTATTGCGGTAAGCATGTGTCGGAAGCAGAAATGCTCGAGAAAACTTACCAAACGTTCCACAAAAATCATTATGTTCTACAAGAACAATATAGAAATTGTGGGTATACGAGGTTCTCTGAACTCGCTGTGGCGCTTATAATAGCGTAGAGAAATAATGAACTCCTCATTAAAAATCACAATGTCCGACCCACGGGAACCAAAGCATTTCCTGAGGTAAATGCAACGGATATAAAAAATCCAGAAAAAATAAATTATTTCTATCGTGGGCGTGGTCGTGGCCGTGTTCACAATCGTGGTTTTGGTCGTGGTCGTGGTTATCGATTTAACCGCAACCATGAAAGGAGTAACAACCCAAGAGGAAAGGGATCCAACACATGGAATCGATCTGATCGGGTAAGAGGGAAAGAAATCCAAGAAAACCCTACTCATAAAAATGAGAACGTCTGTTACAGATGTGGATCGAAGGGACACTGGTCTCAAGTGTGTCGAACTCCTCGGCATCTATGCCAATTGTACCATGAATCTATTAAAGGCAAGGCAAAGGAAGTAAATCTCAATGAACACCTTGTGGGTACAACATCGACAAACCTCGAATCCTCTGACTTTATAGGAGATTTCGACAAGGCCACTCATCAAAATAATTGAAGTGCTTGTACTGATTAAGCTTAATAATGCCCAGTGATGCTATAAAATATTATGTATTTCACTTTCAGAATAATGTTGTATTTCAGAATAACTAATGTATAATTATTGTGTACTTGTTATTGATGCGTAATATGTTTACTTTGAAAGTTTATTTTCTTTATTGATATTAACTGTGTGTTACAGAAATGGATAAGAAAGCAAATGGAATAACAACTAAGAAAATTGGAAGAGAAGTTTGCATACCAGATAGTGGCACAACACACACTATACAGAAAAATAAGAGATATTTCTCTACTTTAAAGTCAGTAAAAATGACTGTAAAC
>NC_027749.1:47017704-47021260 GCF_000695525.1 Brassica oleracea var. oleracea
CTCTTTTTACCTTACTATGGTTTTTCCCATTGGGTTTTACGAGAAAGTTTTTTAACGAGGTAACAAAGACGTTAAGCGAGAGCGGATAGTGACACCGGCCCCCAAGGGGGAGTGTTATGAAAGTCAAAAAAGGAGGAGCCGATTATGTTGAAAATATAAAAGATGTGGAGCTTGCTGTCACTATTTGCACAATAAATTTATGCTTATATATACGAGTGAAAATGCTCAATTGTAAACACACTAAAAACATCTTTTCTCTCCTTTTATAAATATTCTCTCTCTAGCATATTATCTCATATCAGAGTTATCCCTTTTCTGCGGATATAAAATTTCGCTCTTATTTAATTTTTCGCGATATAATAAAATTTCAGTTCTTTTATAACATGTTTTTCATTTATTGTTTTGTTGAGAACTTTTCCTCCGTACTAGAGATGGAAATGTTCTTAGTACATGGTTTTGACTTAGAGCATCCACAGCGTTAAAAGACTATATTGAGTTCTTTAAAATTGAAAAGTAAAGAGTTTTATTTGATTAAAAAGAAAACAAACATGTGGAGGGAAAGTTTGTTTAAGAACAAGAAGAGTACGGTGGCAGAGAAACTTCTCTGATTTTCTTTCTTACTTTACCTATTTGTTTTAATTTTTTAATCTCTTGAAACTGATTGAGATACTAGCACTGTGGATGCGTTTAGAACACCACCAATGGTGAGTATTAGAATATGTTATAGCATTTGAGAAAAAAAAAACAAAATAAAGAAATTAGGATAGAAAAGACCAAACAAATTTATATTAGAATTTTTAAAAAATTCTTAATATCTTTAAGAGACACATGTTATCATGTGATAGGAAATTAATTTTTTTGTTTGGTTTAGAAAAAAAGAACATGAATGAATAATTATAATACTAATATTTTGTTTTTTTTAGAAACTTGTATGGTTTCCATCTGTTGGAATTGCTTTTAGAACGCTAATACTTGTGGGGTTTCTATAAAAATAATAATATTATAGCTATTTAGTTTTTTTTTATACACGTTGAAACATTGTCTAAAGGACAACTTTTTTTAAAATACAAACCGGTTTTAAAAGGTTAGTAATTAAGAACTTTTGTGATTCTCTTTTCTAAATTATTAGTTTTCATTTATTTTTATCAAAAACTCTATTTCACTTCCACGTCGAGGTGCTCTTATCTAGTACTTATAGACTGAGACAAGCTGAACAACTTCTCTTGGCGAATCCTATTTAGGCCACTTCCAACGGAGGCTCTAATAAAGGATTCTAAGAAAAAAAAAAGCAAAAAAAATAAATCAAAAATGAAATGAAAGAAGAGGACCGATGTTTAATATAACACTTTAAGGATTGATAAGCACCCCATACGTGGTTCTTTGTCATTGGCTAAAAAATTTGCTTTCTCTCTCTTCTTCTTCGTGATGTTTTTTTTTTGGATCGAGACCACCACATCGAGCAGTTTGGATCAAGCTCATCGTTCACTTTGGGCTTAACGGTTCATGGACTTCAGGCTGGGTGTCGAAGGTGCGGGATCGAGCGGCTCGTCTTCTCCAAGCGATCGCTTCGTCAGGTTGGAGATGGAAGGTGGGAGCTTTGAACCGAGCGCGAGCAAGCTGGAGAACATGGATGTCAGGTTCCAGATGGAAGGTGGGAACTTTGAACCGAGCTCATCAGATCGAGCGAGCATGAGACCATGGATCCAGAGCTTCGCTTCTTCGTGAGAACAAGATCAATCTTTTGCATATTTGTGCAACAGGTCCCTGAGATTTGTGACTTTCGGTTTGACCCCGAAACTTTCAAATGGACATATTAACCCTCTATTTTTAAGAACTTACCATTGGGCCTTTTTATATTGCAATAGTTTCTGAACTTTATAAATTTCAAAATTTACAATTAAAATAGTAATTAGAACCCATCAAAGGTTCTTACCAATGGACATGGTCTTACATTTCTGCGGGGTGAAACTGTTGGGTTTTCCTCCATTAACCAAATCCAACTAATAAGTGGATAAGAATAAGTGGATAAGGATGATGAATAAAATCTAATAAAGATTAGAGAGTGTTTATAGAATTAGCTTGTTACCTTCACTAGTATAAGTAAGATGTTTTATTTCTTTTTTTTCTGAAACACAAATAAGATGTTTTAATAACATTTGTATTTTGTAATCTATCCGAGAACAAACACTAGGAAAGCAAATCTAAGCGAGAAACATTTTTTTGAGAGTGATCACAAAAAGAGTTTTTTTTTTTTACTAAATTCTCTTTCCTAAATAGAAACGTCTTTCTGTAATTTGAAGTTGTCTCCTCCATTTAGCCAAAAAAAAAAAAAAAAGTTGTCTCCTCCCATCTCAATCTTGTGAAAGACATTCGGCTAGCTTTCCCAACATAAACCTCTTCACCACCTTTCCCTAGCTAAGTGGAGTATCCTGATCCATCGAGTTTTGGCTCACATGGTATGATTGATTAGATATTGTCGAGGTCTAGGGACCAGGTTTTAACAGTAGTCGGTCATGTTTTCTTATTCGTATGACTAGAAAATCAAATCACTGTTCATTAGACCTTCATGTTGTAACATCTGCAAAATAAATCTTTTTAATGACTAGGAAGTTTTGAACACGAAAACACGCAGAATACTTCTTTTTACAGAGCAGATCTCTCCCAACAAAAATAACTATATAAATTCTAGTTGACAACAAAAATCGTGTGCAAATGTAATATGCGTGCATACTCAATTTTATTATTTCAGGTGTTTGATTTCAAACATCGATCTGATAATTGGATTTGGATGTAACCAAAAGGAACAAAAGGCAAACTTAAATCCGTACCAGATCACCATAGAGCATCCATGCATCTTCTCATTTACTATACTTACTAGGATAAGACCCGCGCCTTGCGCGGGATTAAGTTATTATTTTTATTATATTTTGGAGAATGAAACAATAGTTTGGCTTCATTTGGATTACGGGTGTTCAACCCGGATATCGGGTTAGTTTCGGTTCGGTTCGGTTTTTTTCGGTATTTGGTTAGTAAAATATAACTACTATTCTAAATCAATATTTACTTTGACTTTAGTCTTTCACATACTTTTGAAAGATTTCAACTGGACGACTAAATTGATCAGCCAATCTTGTTGCTTTAAATCATTAGTGTTTATATATATATATTATTTAGTTTGAATATTTATTAAATAAAAATTCATATGCGTTATATTTTATGATCATTTGTAACTTATTATAACAAAAAAATAATCTATTGATCACAAAATTTTCAGAGTGGGAATATTCAAATTTCTAATAATATATAGACATTTTGAAAAATTCAAATATAACATATAAGAAAAAATATAAATGTTTTTATTATATATTTAATGTGATTTTTTAATATCTTTCAATAATATAAAATTAAAAAAAAAGAACTAAGACACAAAAATTGTTATCAAATATTTATTATTCATAATAATTAATTTTCATATATACGTTAATCATATTAGGTAATTTCGTAGCTTCTAATTAAGGAAAGTGCAAAAAAAAATTTGGTAGATTATTTATCAATT
>NC_027749.1:47021768-47054465 GCF_000695525.1 Brassica oleracea var. oleracea
TCATTAATTGTCATATATATATTAGTCATTTATGGTAATTCCGTAGGTTTTATTTAAGGAAAGAAAATATCATATCATATCATTATATCATATAGTTTGACCAACTTATGTATCTAACAACATATAAAAATCGAATGTGGACCTACTTATTTTTCAATTGAATGTAATTGACTACCTAATTGAGTGCCACCTATGCATTGGGGCCTCTTTTAATTAATACAAAATTGAGGTTACATCTTTTCAAATGTTCCTCAATTAATATATAAGGGATTGCAGTGAAATCTTAGTTTCTCATTGCTACATTATTATATTTTTACAAGAGTGATGCATTTATACAATCAATAAAGCTAGCAAAAATGCAAAATTTTGGGGGCCAAAGCGGCAAAAATAAACAGTTTTTTTTTTACAAAGTCATCAAAGGAAATAACATACACTAGGGTGTACATTTTAGAGTATATATTATATACACTCCGAGCTTCTAGTGGCCTGGTTGCTTCGTCACTGGGCTGCTACATGCTTTAGGACACTGTTTCCCCACCAACTTCGGAGATACGTTGGAGCACTGGAACGTTGCTGGACCGTCTTTTCCATTATATGTAATATCAATGTCGCCGATCTCCACGTTCTTACACGGAAATCCCTTGCTGCACAATAGCTTAACTGCGTCTTTGTTCCCTGATGATCCTTTGATATTCTTGAACTTTATGTCCACCAGCTTGATAGATGATGGTTTCTACAAACAAAACAAAAACGTTTCGTTGAAAATGATGATCAATGGACTATGATCGGTTAGATTTTCTTGAAAAGTACTCTTTTGTACGCACATTCTTGTTGCATCGGTTCCAGGGGCAGTACTCTTGGTCGATGAGGATAGGGTTGCTAACGTTCTGGAGAATAATATTCTCGAAATGGATACCAGAGGCGGTCGTGGAGCAAGCTGCGGACGGCCATGTCTTGATCCTCACACCATTGTCAGTATTCCTGAGGGTGCAGTTCACGACCTTGACGCCAGTGACGTCTTCCTCGTGCCCGTATAATCCGAGGCTTCCAATACTGATTCCGTGTCCCGGACCGCATGTAACTCTTTCCACAAGAAGGTTTTTCATCCCGTCCCCAACAGAGATACAGTCATCTCCGGTTTTGATGTTGGTGTTGATGATCTTGATTCCGTCACTCCTTCCCACGTGGATTCCATCGGTGTTGGGACTCTCATCAGGGGCTACGATCCTGATGTCTTCGAATGTCAGGTTCTTTGCCCCGATCACGTTAATGTGGAAGTTCTTTGCATCTAACGAGGTTATGTCTCTTACCTTACCGTCAGTTATGTAATCAAACCGTATGCTCTGTTCAACAATGACAAAACATCAACAAATTAACAATGCTATTTGCTATTTAGCTGAGTTATTATAGATAGACAGATAAATATAAATAGATAGACAACATACGATAGGGAGTCTTTTGCACTGAGTTAATGACGTCTTGTGGCAGTTATTAGCCCTCCATGAAGCGTTACCTTCACCGTCAAAGATACCACCTCCGTTCAATCTAAAGTTAGTAATCCTGCGGAAAGCGACCCAAAAGTCCTTCCCGTTAACGTTCCCATCAGCTCTCACAGTGCCTTGAAGAACAAATATTATAGGAGCTTTGCATGGACCCATCATCTCTATTTCCCCAAGCTTGAATTCACCTTTTGGGATCAAAACGGTGCTCTTGTCCACGCACTGACATGCCTCCTTGAATAGTTTCGACAATTCCTGCATCCCAAAGATCTTAAGATTTCTTGGAGGACAAGAAAACTAATTGGTTAATGGGAAGATTAATAAAATATCAGAAACTTACGCCGGTGATATCAGAACCTGGACGAGCAGTGATTCTGAATTCTCTAGCGTTTGCTGATAAAGCTAACAAACAAAAAACAAAGAATGTGGATACTCCAAAATGTACACCCATTATTGTGATTTATTCTAGTCACTAGTGATTACAGATTTTTTTTATGTTTTATTTCTTTTTGTAAACCACTAGGTTTTATTTTTTTAGTATTTGAAAATTTATTTTCCTTATTTATGTTTTGTTCCTTGGTTTAGCTGTCATTATATAGTCTCTGAGAGGAGAGAGTTTTTAAAGTTGAGTTTGTTATCCACCGGTCCTTTCACCTCTTCTTACCGATATTTTTGGAAACTTTTTTGTCCGAGTTTGACATAGACAAACACTAATAATACCATTGCTTACCGAAAATAGTTACTTTGCATTAAGAAACGAAGACTTTTTCTCTGGTCAATTTTAAAATAGGTACGTAATTTGCATGATGTATATTTTTATGGGTGAATTGGGTCATAAGATCTTGATTATCGCGGAACTCAAAATGAGTTTCTGCATGAAATCAGTGTGTGGGTTCCACGTATTTTTTATAAAACGGTCACCAACGTCGCTAATTACGGATCACTCTAGGCCAGTTTCTTACACTATTTTGCGGACCCCACGACACGTGGCAGCCCGCGATTGGTTCCGTTTTAATTTTTTTTTTTAATCAGATTAAAAAAAAAAAAAAAAATTAGAAACCCAAAATGGGTTTCACCCGATAATCATGCTCTTAGCGGAATATAAGAACATGACTCTTAACTTTTAACTAAAAAACTCTTATTTAAGAGCCGGTTCTTAGCTTTTTTAGTTAAAAGGTAAGAGACGAATTATTATATTACGCTAAGAACTCCACCCTAAGAACCTCCCAATAATTATGCTCTAAGAAATCACTAATTAGGAGAATACCCAAAGACAAAAAACATGTGGGTTTTGTATTGCAAGTAGAATAGAAGAAATGACTAAATAGTCCTTCTGTAGCTTACGGTTAGATTACGTGTATTATAGGTAGGAGGCTAAATTGGTTTATAAGATAATTGGGGAAGATGGTAATGATTAACCTAGGATATATCCCCCTTCCAATTTATGGCAAATCACCGTCTTAGAAAATTTGACAGAGCTAGAACAGTGGCAAAGGAGCCGCTCAACGGTGACAATGCTATTCCACCGATGATGAAATTAGCTATATGCTGTTCAGCAAAAGGGGTTGGGAAAAGCAAGGCAGCCTAGTAAATGATAGTGTTACTCGATTGTTAAAAAAAAAGATAGGTCACTCGATAGTTTTAAGTTTTCAGAGAAGTTGAAAAGATGCAATGTAGAGAGAGTAAGGAACATAACATGCAAAAAGTGAAGATTTTTTGTATCTTCTCTTCCGGAGGAGATTTGACGTTCGGCGGAGATTACTAAAACATTCTGTTTTCCAAATTTAAAATGTTTGGAATCGAAAAAAAATTCTTGGAATCGAATGTTACATGTGATACGTACATATTTAATGAAAGAACCTTAAGAAAAACGTAACTTTTAGTGGATGTCAAAGATCTATGATGAAAGCTCTGGTGGAAGTTGTAGAAGATTGAAAAACAGTTTCAAAAAAAAAAAAAAAAATTGTAGAAGATTTTCACGACAACCGAAAGAAGAAGACAAGTTATTTACTGTTTTGCCATTCATTAAAAAATATTTTTAAAAATACAAAATGGTCTCTAGAAATTCAAACACTCTAAATAATAATGATTTAGCAAGTTAGTTTTCCACCGGAATACTACGATACACAGCTGGTATTTACGTAATATTGATAACATGTCCATAAAATTGAAATAAACATTATAACTAATTACAGATATATTTTACATAAGATATCATGGATAAATTAATTGGTATACAATATTATATATATATATATATATATATATTAAACGTCTAACAATGAATTTACAAATCTAAACTGAAAATAAAATGTAATAAATCCCTTTCTTATTAAAGGAGGAGCATTGCTAGAAATAAACCTTGGCCTCATGTGTTTATTACATGAGTGTTATTTCCTAGGTGTCATCACCACATGCACTCTCACTTACTTTTTAGAAAAACCCTTCATGAACTAGAAAAATTACATACAAATGCCACTGGTCATTACATTATACTATATGATTTCGGATTTCAAAAATCACTTTCGGATTACATTTCGATTTCCAAAAAAAAAATCGGGATCTAAATAAGGCAGCATATTAACTCATTTCTAAGGTAGACTTTATGATATGTTCAAAAATTTGGAAATGTTTTATTTAAATAAGGCAACACAATAAGTGTCTCATCGATCGTTATGTATGCTTTAGTACAATTTTTGATTCTTTAAACGTGGTACAACTAAGTTCTTTAACCTGTATCAGTACTTGGTACATCTAAAGTTCATATCAAAATTCATAAAACTAATCTTGCAACAAGCAAACTATGTTTATCATAAAACTAATCTACAATCGTTTATCATAATATTTATATCATAACCTATACGAATGTTCATATCAAATCGTTTTATGATATTTTTGATTCAATTCATCGAAAATAACCAATTAAACCCAAGACTTAATGCTTCAAAATATTAAGGAAACACAATTTAATTGTTAATGTAATCAAGGAAACTAAATTCAAAGAATTGAAAAACTTACTTTAATCGATAGGGGAATGATTCTGATATATTTTTGTCGTGACCATCACTGATACATCTAAAGTTCATATCAAAATTCATAAAACTAATCTTGCAACAAGCAAACTATGTTTATCATAAAACTAATCTACAATCGTTTATCATAATATTTATATCATAACCTATACGAATGTTCATATCAAATCGTTTTATGATATTTTTGATTCAATTCATCGAAAATAACCAATTAAACCCAAGACTTAATGCTTCAAAATATTAAGGAAACACAATTTAATTGTTAATGTAATCAAGGAAACTAAATTCAAAGAATTGAAAAACTTACTTTAATCGATAGGGGAATGATTCTGATATATTTTTGTCGTGACCATCACTGATACATCTAAAGTTCATATCAAAATTCATAAAACTAATCTTGCAACAAGCAAACTATGTTTATAGGAGTAGGATTTCTTGAAGAATATATGATGGAACCTACGAACGGAAATAATGGTATCATCGACCACAAAATCTGTTTTTTTGTACTACACATCCCGTAAGTATTCAACATCTGTAAAAAGAAAGATATACATTTGTATAGTATCACATGGTTTGAACCCCTTTTTTTTTTACAGTAACGTCGTCATTAAGTGTGTCGCTTATGGTGCATTTGCTCATGTTTTCAATGATTTATGGAATTCTATAGATGCAGACATAATATTATGTGTTTTGTAGTGTTGGCAAATTAAATGGGGACAAGGTAATCTATTGTATTTATTGTATATACAATAAATTAATCGGAGCTGATATTATATGTATATTTTACTAATATTTTTTCATATTTCATAATAAGGCCGACTTAAGAGGGTTACTAACATTGATGGGTTTTCCAAAGTTGTCTTCGACCCCATTGGTGTTCCAGAAATTGATGCTTTACGATTGAGGTAATACATGCATTCACATATTTTGTTAAATAATGTTTTTAAATTCTCTAGATGATCTATTTGCTATATTTCTCATAATAGGATTGCAAACGAAGACTTATGAAAACATTATTGACATCAGTTATTTTGTCTCCATTTTTATTTTTGTTTTGTTTTTTTATACATTGTTCATTTTATATTTTATTAGACTGTTGCTTATGTTTCATTTAATATTGTATTTATAATTTACCCGCATGCAAACAAATATACAATTTAATTTTAATGGCCATCGCATATAAATTTATATTGACATACTAAAATTCTTAGCTATAATCCGTACTTTCTTACATATATTGTTTTTACTATGACTTTAATTTTTATTATGTCTACATATTAAAAGTTATAATATTTTAATAATCTTCTCGCCCCGTGCAGGGCGCGGGTTATCACCTAGTAAGTAGATATACTGGAGAAATAAATTGTTACATGTTACTAAATATGCAAGCCGTGTAATAATAAATTTTGAGACCAATATCATTTTGTCCTCAACTCAGTTCCAATGCATGATTCATGAGACCAATATCTGTATTTTGAACTAAGTAGATAAATATCATCTCCATATATAAACAAGATGTATGTGTGAGTTACCCGGATAATTATTAATATAGCAGCTAATATTACATTTAGCTAATAAATTATTTGTTACAGGCTATTAAAAGTGTTAGTAATCTAACGTTAAATTTGGCTGAAGTTACATAATGTGGTTTGATATCATGTTTTATAAATTGTTCAACATTAAAAACGCTATTATATGTGCTTTATTATCTGTCATTAGTATGTGTTATGTCTTATGTGTATAAACTTCTAAAATAAAGTTATAATGGATAATTAAATAGTTACACATTCTTAGATATGTTAACCCTATAGCAATGAATCTCATAAAGTAATCTAAAATATCAATACAAAACAAAAAGTAAAATTTATGTTATTATATAAGCTGGCGGGTTACCAGGAAATCTTAAATATTAATTAAAATATGCATGTAAATGTATGTTAAAATTGTTATATGCTATAATTTATGGTAGTAGTCATAAAATGAAATTTAAAGCTAATTAAAAGGTTTACTTAAGCTTATACATGGCTAAAATCTTTATTGTATCAAATTAAATTGTTGGAAACTTTCAATATTATATTTAGCACGTAAAGAGTATTCTTAACAAGTTAAACAGCTATAAAAATCACAAATTATAAAGTTTGGAACTCTCTGTTAATTGGTTCATAACTAGGTAGTAGATCGTTTTATCTATCAAATCACTTGATATTTATGCTGTAACATCTTCTCAAATCAAATGAAATCAAAAACAAACTGATTACAAACCAACATAACTGAATTGAATCACTATCTAAAGCCCAACAATGGAAGATCATCCTAGTACCACCAAGCTTTACTCCAAGCAACTTCGAGAGAGAGATACCAAGTATCACAAAGATAACAGACTCCTCCAATAGTGAATAAGCACAGACAGTTTAAACCATGAACTTATAGCTTCTAAACACCAGAAAAGGCTGAACAATTGCAGGAACAGGAACCATGGTCCATGATCAATCATCCGGAAGAGGCAATATCAATAAGGAACGACTTGGACAATAAGAAAGCCAATCTCTTGAGAAGAGACATGGAGCGAGCCGATCCAAAACCAAGGCCAATCTCATCTTGAGAAGCAAGACTTGAAGGGGAACGAAACTTGACTGAATCAAAAGATGACCAACAATGGAGAAAGGAAGCTTGAAACCGGGAATAAAGATCCATTAGAAGGATAGAACACAAAATCTGTAGAAGATGGAATCAATCAGAGAAGAGATCTACACCGATGATCAAGATCATCCGGAGCCACATGGAGCAGATCCATCGATAAGACAACGATATTAAAAGAAAGCCTCGTCAAACAGATACATCTCTCGGACTGCCAAACGCAGATCATAGGTTGAAAGATAGAGAGAGGAGACCCCGTAATTCTTTTCTTTTCTTTTTTTTTTTGTAAAAATGGAGATATTAAGTTTAGGCATGTCCAATATCCGTGCCAAACCGAACCGAAATAGACAATATGGTGTGGTTTGGTATATACCATATTAAACCGAATAAACCGAATAAACCGAACAAAACCGAACAAAAGTAGAAACATGTAAATATGTTCATATATTATAACGTCACATGAAAATCTATCTATTTGTTATATAAGTTATTCTTTTGTTAATAATTATTACCATATTTTTTTATAGTAATAAAGAATCCTAATTTGAAAAACACTTAAAATTTAATTAAATAAAAATTCATCGCAACCGAGGATTCTTATTTTCTTAGTCTTCTTCTCTTAACCATTTTACTTTCTTTTAGCATTGATTAAATTGAAGTGAAGGTTATAAATTTCATGGATAATAACTAGAAAAAATTATTCACAACTTTTTTCTTATTTATAAACAAACAGAGTTTCACTCGAAGAATCATGACTTTGATGAACACTAAATATGGAAGAGTGGAAAAATTTTTCTTTCATACTTCTCTTTTGTTTTTTATTTTTATTTTTAAAATTTCGAGCTTCGATTTTAATTCTAGATTTGATTATTTCACCTGAAGGTATAAACGTATTTATTTTTTTGTTCTTTTATTTGAAAATATAATGTTTTTTTAATAAATGACTGGATGGCAATATGACTCTAAAATTTTTATAATATGATCTCAAACTAAATAATTTTGTTTTGGTATAAAGCCGAATAAACCAAAAACCGACTGTATATAAACCGAACCGAACCGAAGTAAATATGGGTTTAGAATGGTAGTTATATTTTACTAACCAAAATACCGAAAAACCGAACCGAAACCAAACCTATATCCGAATTGAACACCCCCAAAGTTAGATAGAATCAATGCCAAAAAAATAGGTCAACCGTGTATAGAGTAGAGGTAAAATGGTCATAGATATTTCGACATAAACTAAAAAAATGCTATATGTGTGTGTTTACCTAATTTTCCTATAATCCTTGTGTAGAGTGCAATTACTCTATTTTTATCATGTCTTAATTTTGGGGTTTGAGTACACTCATATAGTAAATAAATTGTTACTGATGTGTCCACACAAAATGCCTGAACTAGTATTTCAGACATGTTCTGCCATGCAATGGTTTCTAGAAGTAGACGGACATGAGATTCTTCTAATGTTTTTGAAGATTCAAATGAGCAACTGAAACTGCATACAAGTAGACACTTTGATTACGGTTACAATAAAGACTCTTCTCCGTGTCATTTCCATGCACACGAGGCGACCAAATCTCGTTTCATCCAACCAAGATACAAGGCTCCATCTCTTTCTTCCAGCCTATACTTGTCCGAATAGTTCCTGAGTAGACTTCTAATAGTGGAGTTCACAAGGGGACTCAACGGGTAAGGAGTGAAACCGGCCATCCCAAACCGTGACCTCCATTTCCCTAGCAGCTCGTGCCGCTCAACCCTATCAGCTCCTTCACATGCAATGATGTTCACTACATCTCTTGCTAGACAATGCTGCTCCACGTTAATCCTCTGTTTGTGATTCCTTGGGAGAGTCACATCTATTGACTCGAACATGGCGTCATAGTAGTCCATTGTCTCCTTGAACCTGGGGAAGAAAGCGGCCGTGTTTGTGTTAGATTCTTGCTCCACTAGAGTCACCACTTTGGGAGACAAGCTCTTCACCATTCTCAGTAACCGGTCACTGCACAAAAATATACTCAAGTCAAGGGAATGTAAACACACTAGAATCATTCTATTAGGTACATCGTCCCACATCCCACATCGAAAGTTGGAATGGATCATAAATAATATATCAGGGAAATTGTCAAATTATCGGAAGTCCATCTAACTTAACACACTTTATGTTTCTAACAAATTTCAAGAAAGAAACTGTACCGGTGATTCTCGGTGCTCACGCTTTCGTCAGGCATATGATGAAGCACAAAGGCAAAGTTGACGGCTAGAGCTTCCCCTGGTCGGACTCCGAGGTTCTTAGGTTTAACCTCGGACACTGACACTGAAACCGAATTGAACTCAAACGGAACGTTGAACTGCTTAGCAAGCTTAGCGAGCCTGTTCCCTACAATACTTAAGCCACCTCCACGAGCATAAGCTGAAGTTGTATCATCAATACCCGTTATCCGTATCCGAGGAGGCCCACCAGGCCTAGCTGCAAAAGCCTGGATAAGAGTAACCCATTGACTCCCTTGACCTATTTGGAAATCAATAATGTGAACTCTGTTTTCTTCCTTCATGGCTTCAGCAATGGCACCATTTGCTGACATGTATCCGAACTTGAAGTAAGGACAAACCTCATAGAGTATGTGCATGTAAGAGAGCAGGTCGGTGCTTGCGGGTTCAGGGCACTGGTTAAGTGATTTGTATATGGAACTACCAGATGAAGATAACTGAGCCACTAGGCCTTCTAGTAAGTAAGCTCCCAAACGTTCAATAGGCTCACCAGAAACCGAGACCATCAGACGCAGCTTCTCCATCATCGAACGTGCCATCATAAGATCGTTCTCAGACATAGCTTTTGCACATGAAACAAGATCAGCTCTTAGGTCACGTCTAGAGACGGCCTCTAGAGTTGATCTCCAGCTATTAGTCTCTTGACACGACGTGGAATCAAAGGAGTCGTTGTAATCTAGGACCAAGTCCAATGAGTCAGGCCCCATCATCACCGTTTCGAGTTCCTTTATCTTGTCATTAAAATCATCCGTCACACAAGAGCCAGACGTATCTTCGTATGCAGAGTTGTTATGTGATACTAAAACAGTAGCGTTTGAGATAACATCGTGAGCAGGTGAGTCGGGTGATGATGACTCTGGCGTGCAGTACCGTTTACGTGAGTTGTGAACCGGTACGTACCTACGTTTCCCAACAGAGTTGGCAGGCAAAGAGTAAGCCTCAATCTCTTGTCTTGGATGCTTGTACATTTTTTTTTGTCACGTTTATGATTCACACCTTAAATAATCTGCACAACCACAAGTACAAAAAAAATAATAATAATGAAACATGACTCATCTAAAACTATCCAAGAAAAGCTCATGTCAAGACTTAACATATAGTTTTTGCAACTCAGATCCACCTGATCCCTCTATTTGTAAGGAACCCTAATAAGTGAAAAACATGTAATTTAATTCTATGCATACTAATATTTTCTGCAACTACTCATAGAAACCGAGATCAAGAACTCAACATGGAAGCAAATACTATACCTTCACATTTAATCAAGATTTTTTCTGACAGGATCAAGAAAGAGAGAGAAGGTTTAGAATCTTATTTGTGATGACTATAAGGATCATATTACAGTTAGAAAAACAGAGGAATTAAAAATCAAACAGAACTGCTCGTGTGAAGAAAGATCTAATCTTTGTAGTACCCACCTGACTTTTTCTGAGATGAAAATCCTTAAAAAAATAGTGAATCTTGAAGAAGTACCATGTGAACCAGAGGCATGAGCCAGATGAGAGATAAAGTTGTCGGAGACAAGGCACATGGGAATGACTTTGAAACACAAGTCACTCTTCTTATCATAGAGAGAGAGTGTAGAATCTCAATCAGGCGTGTTATTTACGATTATAACACTCAAACACGTCCCGACCACCACCACACCATTTTATTTATTAACCCTCGCTGATCCACAAGATACATGTCCCCCATCCAATTTTTGTCTAAATCCGTTTTTTTCAACTAAGAATTTCGAATATATTTTATAAGGAAAAAGGTGAGGAAAGATATATTTAGTTTTAATACAATAATACATATAGAAAAACAAACTAGTTGGTTTTCAATAAGCAAGAAGACTAGAACACCATGGAAAATCAAAGTCAAAGAATGTTGACCGCGTAGAGAAAGAAGACAGTGTATAAACACACAGCTAAGTTGTACTACCATGCCACACACGACTGTGCAAAACACAGCTATGTTGATTTTGACTCTCTTTCATGCATTTGTAAGATTGAATTATTTTTATTTAAATTTTGGGATAACATTTTATGACCATCAGAACCGATATATATATCTATAAGGAAAAATACGTTAAAAATACACTATAAAGTAGGCATGGGACTTTTATCCGAGATCCGGATTCGATCCGAGATCCGATCCGGATTCGATCCGAGATCCGATCCGGATTCGATCCGAGATCCGATCCGGATCCGATCCGAAAATCCGGATATCTGGAGAGGCCGAATCCGGATCCGGATAGTAAAATGTTAAATCCGTCAAAGCCGAATCTGGATCCGGATATCTTGATTTTTTAGTCCAGATATCTGGATCTGTAAATTTTATTAATAATTATTTCAAAAATAGTAATATCTATATATAAAAACTAATTAATTTTATTTAATAAATTTTCATTTTTATAATACTATATATAAATTTTATGTAAATTTTGTAATATTATACATAGAAATAATTAAAAACATTATATATCTTTTTTATTTTTAAATTATTGTTAATATTTTATATATATTAATATTATTTTTTATTTATTTTAATGATCCAAATCCGGATCCGGATATCTGCCAGATATTATAATTTTTAGAAGGATATCCGACACCCGGATATCCGCGAACCCCGGATCCGGATAAGGATAGTAAAATTACGGATCCGCCGGATAAGGATCCGGATCCGGATATCTTAAAATTGTCTGGATATCCGATCTGTTCCAGGCCTACTATAAAGTGGTGAAATATAAACAGCCCTGACTGTGCATTAAATTTTATGTATTATTCTAATTTCTAAGAAATTTATAAACCAAACACTTCAAGCTGAAAATAAATATTTATAAAAATATTAAGAAAATTATAGAATATCACTTTTGTTAACCTTTTTGTTAAGTGAATGTTGTGTCACTGAGACCCCACAACACAAACTCCCTCTTGCCGTTATTTATTCTTTTCTTTTTTTACAGCCCTTCCATTATGAAAACGGGTGGAGATATCACTTTTTTACAAAAACATTGATACCGATTGCGTTTAGAAACTTGGAATTACATACACGAAATCTATCTTTTTGTCTTTTTCTAAACTTCATCCATGGAGTCATGAATGTATATTTTTTCGATAAGGATGGAGTCATGAATATGTATATATATTAATTAATGTGTATGTTTTCTTTTTGCTAAAATTATTAATGTGTATGTTCATGACATTTGAACTTAAAGAAAACTCAATGCTAACTCCTTTTCATTCTTCTTTTCCTAGCTTAGCTAGTTAACTTTATCAGCGAAAAGAAGATCCACTGTTACTTTACATTGAACCCTAAACATTCAAAAAAAAAGTATTCAAACAAAAACGAAAACGCAAGCTTATGTGATTGTAATCCTTCTCTTTTTTTTTGTGAAAATATGATCGTAATGTAAGTTTGTCAAACTAGTAATACAGTAAAACCTGTATAAATTAATAATTTTTATAAATTAATAAATTTGCAGGTCCCAACTTTGACCGTTTCAAAATTTGACACAAATCGATCAAATAATAAGATAATAATTATTTAGGAAATTCTATATAAATATATGTCGAAAGAGCCTATCAACCCTCCATGCTGAGATGGAAGGATTCATTTGGGCGATGTCTTGCCTACGAGAGTTTCCATTGTACTGCAGTTCACATCGAGACGGATTGTTCCGACTTAGTGCACATGATAGATAGCCATGCTGACTAGCCGGTATTTGCTTCCGAGCTAGTCTCTTTCCGTCTTCTAAAAGATGGTTTTTCGGATTTCAGTATCACCCGCATACCCAAGATTAAGAATTTGTATGCAGATTCTCTTGCTAAGGAGGCAAAGAATAGCAGTACTCGTTTTTTCTCATATAGATCAGACCCAGCCAGACATAGCGTCTCTTCGAAACGATTCATACTCACCTACTACTTAATCTTAGAAGATAGGAACAAAATATATATATATATATATATATATGGTCCCAATAAAATTATAAATTAATAATTTATATATATACATATAAGTAAGAACTTATTATTATATTATTTGTTTTATATTTACAAAAGAATTATCTTTATATTTTCTTAACACTTCATATATTTTTGATGAGATTTAGTAATATTATATTTAAAACCACATTTAAGTTCTATGCAATATATATTAATACAACAAATAATATAATATAATTAATATAAATGTCAAATTTAAAAAAAATAAAATAATCTCTATACACTAAATATATCTTAAAATAGAAAATCTAAATAAGAAAACTTTTGTAAATTAATATCTCTATAAATTAATAAAATTTTAAAGTCTCAACATTATTAATTTATAGATGTTCTACTGTAAATTGAATGTCCACAAAGAAAATTATTATGCGTCCCACAATTTGTATTCTTTGTAAAATTACAATAATAGTATAGAAAATACTGATGATAGGAGTTTCAAGGCTTGTAATCAAATGTTGTAGAATAAAGGATGTCAAACAAGTTCTAAGTGATCCTAAAGCAAAGGGAATGCAAGACCATGCTTAATCTAAGTGCTATCAATTGGTGAGATGATTTTTTAACTAGAATGATACTAAAATGCAATAAAGGACAAAGCTTTCTTTCTTATAGGATAAGAGAACTCATGGGCTAAAGGAATTGACCTTGGGTGATCAAGTTTCAATCTAAAGATGTTAACTTTCAACCAATCTATCTACCTTAGACCTAGACATCATCCTAAACAAACTCTTCTAAGTAATCATTAATCTCAAGTCTACTAGTCATCTTAATACCTTTAACAACAAATCTCTTTGGTAAATAATGTTAAAAGCTTAGGAGAGTTGGTTCATGCATTTCATCAAACATCTTTCAGGCATGAAATGCCTAGAGCTCAACTTTAGAAAGGCCAACTCTAGAATTGCATTAAAAGCACTCTACTAGCAAGGAACAAGATGGATCTATACTAAAACACCTTAGATCTAGCTTAATCACCCTTAGTCTCCCTAACCCATGAATCCAAAGATGACTATTCACTACTCTTCATGATGAGCCCAAGAATCAATGATGATTTGGTGCTAATCATGATTAGTGATTCCAATAATCAAACAATCACAAGAGAAAATGATCAAGATCAGATCTTTCACCTAAAAGTTCTTTGTGATTAGATAGAGAAAACAAGATAAGATCCCAACTTTGGGATTAGAAAGTCTTAAAAGCCCTTGGAAAACCTAATGGTTTCCATTAGAAAGTCTTAAAAGCCCTTAAAAACATTAAAATTCGGCTTAGGATAAATATCGACTCGGGTTGGAGCGACTGGGCATACCCCGCGTCACACCACCCGCGTCGGATGGTCGTCGATCTTCTCCGTCATGCGCGCGGGTAATGGAACCCGCGGCCTTCGTCCCGCGTCAGACTGTCAAGGCTACTCTCTCGTCATGCGCGTGGGTAGTCGATCCCGCGTGGCTCCGTCCCGCGTGACTCCTCGGTCCCTTCTCTTCGTGACGCGGGTTGAGACGATCGACATCAACCCGCGTCATCCTCCCCGCGCTGGATTTCCGATGATTCTTCTAGATCGTGCGAGCGGGTACTCGACCCCGCGTCGCTCCAAGCCGCGTTGGAGTTCTTCATTCTGTTCTTCTCGACGCCTTGACGCGGGTAATGGAACCTGCGTTGGCTCAACCCGAGTTGTGCTCGCTTGAACTCAAACTAACATCATTTTCCGTTTCTTCTTGAGCCATAATGCTTCTAAACACTTCCAATTACTCCATAGGACACTCCACTACCTGATTAGGACATATGAATGCAATATGGATCCTTAAGATGCTAAACTCTTATTCTATATGATCATTATGTACAAAATGGAAGCTTAAAACAATGCAAATATGCAAGATATCAAATACTAGAAACACAATCAAATGCAAAGTTAAAATTAAAAAAAAAAACATTACAACACAAAGATTAAAATCTAAAGAATCTTTCTTCCGGCTCATCTTCCTTCTCCTTACGCAATACCATTTATATTTGGTTATCATCTTGTTGAAGAAATTCCAAATTTTTGTTTTTGAAATTTTCTTTGTTGTATAACATTGACCAGATTTCAAAGAGTCATTTACACTCTAGGTCAGTTTACATGTTTTATTAACATTTTAAGAGAGTTGCTGCTATTTGGGTAGTTTTTGAGTGAAAAGACTCAAATTGCCCTAACAAAGCGTAACTGGTGAATTAAGTTTTAGTTAGGTAGTTTTCATTTGGTTAGCTTTTTGAAATTTAAAAATCAGTGGTTGATCCGGAAGAAGATTTAATCTGATTTAGTTAGGTGGTTGACTTTTACTTTTAATCTAAAGTACATCTCCGCCGTATATACCCATCGGAACAGTCAATCTCGAAGCTCCTCCTTGGCGATGTAGCATGAACCGATAGAGCTCTGCCGCTGAGTCTCCTGTAAATCACGATCTCCACCGTAAATCTTTTTTTTTTTCAAGCTTCTCCTCCGCTGTGTGGCATGAACCACTAGAGGCCAGTCGCTGAGCCTCTGGTGAACCGCGATCTTCCTCCATCTCCGACTTATTTCTACATTCTCGTTGTTCCATGTGATGAAGAGGAAGTCGGCAAGCTCTCGTCAAGGACAAGCTCTCGTCGGAGACACGCTCTAGTCGTCCCCGTCAGTGCTAGGTCGTCACTCTCCTCACCCTCGCGGTTCGTCTTCCTCCGCGTTTTCAAGTTGGTGACTCATAAACCTCTGTCTGCCTTCCTCCATGAGCGCCTGAAACCATGAACATATCCATTCCCAAATCAAGTTTTTGATATTTGCACGACTGGTCCTTTAGATTTAGAATATTTACAATTTGGCCTTAAAACTTCTTGTTTTGCAAAGTTACTTTCCAATTTCGCACAAACTTCCAAATGAGAAAGTTAACCCCTACTTTATTCAAATTGGTATGCAGACACAAAATTAACACACAAATGCAATGTAAATGGTTAAATGTGGTGGTGTGCACATATAATGGAAGTGATAACAGTAAAGGTGCACAATGTGGTTGTGTACACAAATAAGTGTGCACAATGTGGTGGTGTACACAAATAAGTGTGCATGTGTACTATGTTTCATGTTTATCCATGTGTACAATGTGGCAATGTATCAAGCTATCCATATTTGAATATGTATATTTGTATCACGCTACCAAATGTATCAAGTTATATACATGCACACTAGTTTATGTTTTTGAAATATGTTTTGATTTGTGTACATATAAGAAAGATTATAAGATATAGTAGTGTACACCTGATGAGGTGTATATGTGTACGCGGAGTTAACTTAGAGAATAATAGTGATTACAAAGACAAACAAAAGATTGAAATCGTTACATCACCCAGAGCAATGCCTAGTACGAATTTTGTTTCAGAAAATTTCATTGTGACTAATTTTGTTTTTTACAAAAATCAATATTTTTATATTTTCTTTTCTTTTAATATTTTTTATGTTCTAGCATGTAAATCCTAATATGAACCTTAAATTTTCACTATACAATGTACACAATCGATCAATCTTCTGTAAGCATAGTTCTCCATATTTTAATGCATGACATATGGTGTATAGTCATATACAATTAACAATGTACAATCAACCACGTACAATCAACCATGATAATAGTATACATGTTTACAAAAATAAATGGAAGATGTGTACATGTGTGCACATATAACACATGTGTGCACATATAACACATGTGTGCATGGGTGAGAATTTTGTTTGCAAGTGATACTCTTTGTATTGAGAATTGATTTTGATTTGTGTGCATATAATGGAAAGTGATAACAGTAGAGGTGCACAATGTGGTGGTATACACATATGAGTGTGTACATATGTACTATGTTGCATGTTTATCCACGTGTACACAATGTGGTGGTATACACATATGAGTGTGTACATATGTACTATGTTGCATATGTGTACATATGTACTATGTTGCATGTTTATCTACGTGTACAATGTGTCTATGTGTCAAGCTATCCATATTTGAATATGTATATTTGTATCACACTGGTTACGTCTCAAGTTATATACATGCAAATTAGTTTATGCTTTTTAAATATGTTTTGCTTTGTGTACATATAAGAAATATTATACAATATAGTAGTGTACACCATATGAGGTGTACATGTATACGCAGATGTAACTTAATATTTTGTATGTTCTACCATGTACACCCTAATATGAACCTTAAATTTACATTTGGGTTTGTACACATGTACACCCTGCAAAGTTAAGAGCCGAATTGAAAACATCCAGAAAGTTCGAAGACTCGTTTTTATAATTATGAAAAGTATGGTCTGCACAATTAAAAAGCGTGAAATCAATTTGAAACGGTATATTGCAAATCAGAAACGTATGAGTCAGAAATAAATATATTCAACTGTCTAGGGACCAGATGTGCAATAAAACCAAAACTGGTCATTGTTGCTCATCGAGCTTTTGCAACGAAGGGGAGAGATGGAGGAGATGAAAGCGAGGCGGCGACGAGAAGGAGGTGACGAAGGCGACGGCGAGAAAGAAGGCAAAGACGAGATGGAGACATAGGTGGTACTGTTGCGGCAGAAGAAAAGCTTGTAGACAAGATGATGATGTTGTAACCATGGATCTCTGTCTCTTCAAGTTTCACAAAAAAAAGACTTGTCGTAGTTTTCTGCAACCATGAAAAAAAGAAGAAAATGATAAGAAGAGAGAAAGAGAAAAAAATTAGTAATATTAAAAATTAATTTAAAAATGTGATGCAGGGAATATTTGGATATATTACAAATATTAATATTATTCATTAATAGGTCCAAATATTCTCTGCATCAAAATGTTATTTGGTTAACTTTTAGTTAGATTTAGGGAAAAGTGTATTGGGAAAGGAGAAAAGTGTGTGGTGGAAGTTAATTTATGCTAATATAGTAGTTTGGTTTGTCAGTTATTTAGCTACGAAGTGACTACTTTATTTAGAGAAAAGAGAAGCTGTTAGAAGAAAGTGTTTTAATAGAAGAAATAGCTTTATTATGTTATAATAAACTTGAAACTGCCTCTAAATATAATAAACTTGAAACTGCCCCTAAATGTAATTATTTCGATTTCAAATAAATTTTTCAAAAGACATAGTAAATAAAACTACCAATTTTTAACGATTCTAACAACATCTCCTTGCAACAAAAAAATTACATTTTCAATAAAGAACCACCAATAAATATTTGAGATAATTGGCTAAATATACATAAAAGTGAAGGAAATTGGGTAACTACCCCCAAACGCTCAAAAACCATCTTACACTGTACACTTTTTGGTCATTCTTGATAATATTATCCATGCCCAAACATTCATTGTCTTTCTCTCTCTTTCCCGAATCTCCATCTCTATTATATCTCTCTCTTTTTTAATTTTTCTGCTGAAAACACAGATCTTTTCTCAATCTTCATTGAAGTTGAAAATTTTTCTTCAAACCTACAATCAATTTTCTCATCCAATTTTTTAACTGTTGTTTACTTGCGACACAAATCCTACACTAATCTCCTCATCTTCAACTCAATTCTTAGACACACCAAAAAAATTCATCTAATTTATGAATCTTCCATCAATGAATTAAGGATTACAATTGGTTGCAAGTATCGACAATCTACAGAGAGAGAAAAAAACACAGTAGGAAACTTAAGCGTATATTGTTGTACGTTAACAAATAATGTTTAAAGTTAAGTTTAAAAGTAAAATTATATAAAAATTGTTAGTGGATAACTTCTTTATTAGACACATATACTTATCACATATCAAAAACAATGACCTCAATCTTATATGTTATTACCATATAAAATATAATGTTAGGTGTAATTTTTGGTTTATATAAGATATAATAATTGTTAACCTTAAATAATAAACATATAATGATGTAGTTAGTCTGATATCTTATTTTGTTGCATTTAACAAACCATGTAGTAGCTAACGTTAGATACTTTTAACATCTTACCAGCCATTTTAAAAGCGCCAAAATGTTTCATAACAGCTAACCAAATATGTATTAGATAATGAACATATTTTGTAGAAATTTACAAACCATGTATTATATAATACATCTATTTTAAAGCAAATGAGGCTTAACGTTAAATTGTAGCAGATAATTTTTTTATTAGAAATATAACTTATAAAGTACAACATAAATGACTTCAATCTATTATGATATTTCCATATAAAACATAAACTTGGATGTAATATTGGTTTATATATGATATAATAATTATCAACGGTTAAGCATATAAAAGTTGAATAGATAATGATAAAGTTAGCATGGTAACCTTTTTGGTATCATCTACCAAACCATATATCAGCTATCGATGTTATTTTTAGCATCTTATCAACTATTTTAAATCGACAATATATTTTGTAACATCTAACCAAACAAGTATCAGATAAGAGAAACACATTCTATAGAAATTTATAGCCATGTATCATATAATCATGACTAATTTGAAACAAAGAAATTTAACGTAAAGCTTTAACAACTAACCAAACTTGTATATGCTCACGAGACTTATTTGGTAACATCTAATCAAACATTTACCAGTTAACAGAAATCTTGTTCTTGTTATACAGCCATGTGCCTTTACCAGCATGTGAGTCAAAGAGATCTCCCTTTTATGCGCCATAAAATTGCTTAGAACCTTTATATTGTGGTGGACCTCAAACAAATTGACAGAGAAGCTATGGTAGGCGAACGTCATCGAGAGGATAATACTCTTTGGATCTAGACACCGTGTTGAAAGAAATACACTCAGATGAAAAGATATTCACATCGATGAAAACAGAAAATAAATGAAGAATCCATTGCAGAAATGAAAAAAATGAGTTTAGAGATTTTAAAGACATATACGAGAGAGAAAGAGAATAAGATTAATTATTTGGGAAAGAGATTTTTTAGAAGAGACACGGAAGAGAAAGGGAGAGAGATAGAAGGATTTTGGGCAGGGATAGTTTTGGGGTTTAAGAATATCTATGAGATAGTTAGCTAATTATGAGTTTTTTCATCTATATGTGACCTAATTACTCTAAATATTTCGAATAGTAATCTTCAATGTTAAATATTTTTGTGGTCACATTAGTTACAATTAGGATAAGTTTCTTAGCACTTGATCATTGATTCAACATAACTGAATTGTATTTCTTGTCATCGATCATAGTCATAGAGATTAAACCGGAGATTACAATGGTGGAGTGGAAAAAAAATTAACCGTTAATTTACCATGGATAAATCTCTTTTCAGTGAAGAACAAATAGAAAAGCATATAAAATTGATCATGTCTCGATTAGATTAGAGTTTGAGTAATTAAGAATTTCTCCTTCTCCATCGCCATTAACGTTGCATCGCAACGAGAGAGAGAACGGTTTCCCACAATGTGTCTAAAATTCTGGTTTTTTTTTGCCATTTTTTTATTTTCTTCTTTGAAACTAATCCAGATGATTATAAGCAAAAAAACATGCCACTTTAAAACAATTTTGAACATCTCTATTGCCATAAAATGTAAATATTCAGTATTTAACCTACTAGATAAATTACTTTTAAAGTATGATTCAATGAGTAAGCGCTTTTATGTAAAGTAAAATGATATGTGTTCCCCCACTTCAAAACCCAAGATGATATATCCTAAACTTTTGGTTTCTTTGTTGCAGTGCAAATAGAAATAATAGTTCCTGAAACAGAGTATAACGTAAACAAGCTCCAACACATGTGAACAAGCACACACATAGACATTATTAGTTTTCAAAGTCAAGAAAGGAAAAAAATTAGAGAAAATGACTAGGATAGTACTAAAAATTTTTTTGTCACAAATATAGCCTCTAAAAATAAAAATGATTAAAATAGCACTTAATGTTTTATCCAATGGTAAATTAATTTAAACATTAGGGTTTAGAGTTAAGGGGTGGGGTTTAGAATTTAGAATTTAGGGTTTAGGGTTTAGAGTTTAGGGTTTAGAGTTTAGGGGTGGGGTTTAGGGTTTAGAGTCAAGGGGTGGGGTTTATGATTTATGGTTTAGGGTTTATGATTTAGGGTTTAGGGTTTAGAGTTTAGGTTTTAGGATTTAGAGTTGGGGAATGGGGTTTAGGGATAAGATTTCAAATTGTGAAAAAATAAAAAAAATTTAAATTTTTCAAAAGATAAAATGTTATTTTGGTCATTTTAGTTTTTGATGACTATTTTTGTGACATAAACTTAGAAATGTGGTATTTTGGAAATTTGTCCAAAAAATTATATAATATGTTGGGGAGAAACACTAATGTGGAATGAGAAAGGACTCGATAAATCAACCTTTGCAACTTGTTAAGTAGAGAAAAATCAATAAACAAAGGAGTTTTTCTTTTTCAGGTTCCTATCAGAAAACTCCTCCAATAAGAAGAGTTAGATAATTTCCAAGGTTATGTAAGAGTTGTAGAAAAGACATACAATTATATTCATACATAATCAACCAGTGAATAAACGACATGATAGGAAATGAACTTAATAACAACAAAGTGAGAACACACAAATATAGAGTTATCAAGGCTACAAGCACTCGTTTTACAGAGATACTGCTTCTCTGCCTCATCCTCAGATGAGTGATGTCACCCTCGAATTTTCCTGCAGCTTAATCTTCTCAAAGAGGTACTGCTTCTCTGCATCAGCCTCACTCAGTCTCTGTTTCACATAGCTGCTTGCGTATTCCCCTAAGACTCGTCCATTTTCGCTAGTACAAACCTCTGAAGTTTCTCAGCTTCCCGCTTTGCTTCGTTCTAACCGCTCCACATACCTGCCGTTTTTTTTTTTACTGTAGAGGTGACTGAATCATCAGGTGACCTCTGCGTCGTGTTGACTTTTGACTCCATTTGGGGCAATTGCGAATACGACATTGTTGGTAAAATTTAAGCTTAATGAGGGAGCATACACATGATATGGGCCAATGTGGATGTGGTAATGTCAAAATCAAGGCAGGCTGTTTTTTCCTTTGTGGATGGGCTTTAAGTTAATTTTTGATAGTGGATTAACAAAGAAAATTGTATGCCATTGTTTTTGTGGTCCATCACCTATAAGTTGATCGCTTTTAACGAATCTAGACTACAACAAGAAAAGTACATACAAAGGTATCCAATTCATCACATTCCTAGCTTTTCTTATTTACAATCTAGTTTTAATTTGATACGCTAAGTTCTTGCTTTTCGGATGTCAATTGTTGGACTATAGTTTGCATATCTATATGTAAAATATCATCTATTAAACTCTATATTGTTGGCCAACCAGTGTACTCTTTAATTTGTTGTTTCACGTTTTTGTAGTAGTCAGTCTTATAATTCATATGGACTCTAGTGTGCATACGTATATAAAAATATCATCTATTCAACTTTATATTGTTGGGCAGCCAGTGTACTCTTCAATTTGTTGTTTCACGTTTTTGTGGTATTCAATGTAATAATTCATATGAATTCTACCATTATTACATGTCTAAGTTAATATGTAATCACCCAACTCAGCTTGAGTTATCTTTGGCATGAAAACAGAACCATTGGATGGAATGAAAACAGAACCATTGGATACAGACTCTCTCCCCGAAAAAGATAACACTCCATTTTGTATGGTCATTTCACTGTATAGCTTCGTCCATTCCATTGCAACTAGACTGATTTCACCGTATTGTTTGACAACGGTTTTTTTTCTGTTGGTTAATGAAAATTCACATTCCACAACACAATAAAATCCAAATCTTATCCCTACCAAGTACATGAGAACATCCAAACAAAATTAAACGAATAAATTTTTGTTGATTTTTTGATGAAATTAATTTCTTTTTTTTAAAGAGTATGGGGATTTCATTGTATACAAAACGGTACTGTAGCACCTTTTTTCTTCCATTATCAAAAAGTGTCTTCTCCAGGAAAAAAAAAGAAGTATTGTTCAAAGAGACAGTATAATTTCTCTAAATAATTATAATTTCTCTAAATAATTATCTATATATTCACGTTAACCAAAGACGTGAAATTAATGATGTTGGAGGTTAGTCTTCTTTTCACATTAAACCTTTTTTTTCGAACAACTCTTTTCACATTAAACCAAAAAGTGAAATAAATGAAGTGTGAGCTTATATTTATTTTTTAAAGAAAAGAAAAGAAAAGAAAAAGCAGAAGAGACAAAACAGCTACACGTTGGCAGTATCTAAGGAGAAAAGATCCCACGTTTATTAATACAAATCTTGTAATGAAATGCGAACTTGAAATTTCGTAATCGTAACAAATCGGAGTAAATAATACTAATATGATAAAGAATACAATCTTGTGAACTAATCGTTTATTAATAAAAATCTTGTAATGAAATGACGAACTTGAAATTTCGTAATCGTAACAAATAGGAGTAAACAATAATATGATAAAGAATACAATCTTGTGAACTAATAGTTTATTCATTCCCGGTCCGGCCAAAGCCGGATCAGACTACGTTGACGGGTTTCCTAAGGAACATGAGCGAAGAAGGTGGCGCGTCTCCAAGCCACGCGCCGACGTAAAGGCGCTCGTAGTAGTGAACACAGTAGAGGGAGAGTGAGAGCTGGAGCTGGTCTCGGCTCCAAATGATCTTGGGGAGTCGTGCGAGGACCGGACGGATGCAGAGGAAGTAGAGACATCGGTAGCCACCTAGAGCAGACACAACTGAGCGAAGTGAAAGCGAAGGTCGTGGTGACACTTGTCGGAAACAAAGCTCTTCCCATATTGAGTCGTTGCAAGCCACGGCTGACCAAAGACGGCACACGCAAGCGGCTGAGCAGAGAGAAGGGCCGTCTAGTCGCCGGAGGATTTCAACAAGAACGTCGTGGTGGTCGTTGATGGGGAATGTGGGAACAAGATTCACTCGTTGTCTCTTGTTGTTACTTTTCTCAACCATACCGATTCGTTTCTCCGACATGGTACTAGAAAGAGAGAGAGAGGTTTGTGTTGAAAGAGAGAAGGTTGATACAGCTGTTGAAATCACACGGGCGCATATAAATATGTAGAAAATATTGTGTGTGAGTGAGAAGCAGAGGGGGGAGTGATGTTTATATTCAATCTGTAAAAGAATAAAAATTAATGTTGGTTGGGTGGTTCTTGTTGCTTTTAAAACCTTAGTCTATAACTCTATATCATTACTTGTTGTCTTTTTGTTTTAAAAGCTACTGGTATAACATAAAACTGTTTGTTTCTTTGATTTGCTAATCCTACATATCTTTTATCATGGCATATGACCAATGGAATTACTCAACACCGATACAAAACTACATATGTATATATATATATATGCAATTATTGATTGAAATTGGATAGTAATACATGTATATTAATTCACATGACTAGTAAGAGTGAATCGATTATATGAATGATAGGTTAAAGTGATTTGAAGTTTTTTAATAGAGTTTGATATGTATCGGTCTGAAATTTACTAATAAGACTTATTTGTGGGCGTATATTATTTTCTTAGTGATTTGAAGTCTCTATATAATTGGCTCATATATTAGTGATCAGTTATTGGGTTTTAAAAGTAAGCTAGAGGGTGGGCTGGAAACTTCAAACCTAATCAAGATGAGTCAGAGTTGGTAATTAATCTTGTGGCGTACTCACTGTAATGTGTAAATTTGAACTATATTGTGGATACAATATTACGACATGTGACTTTCTGAAAATAAAACCTACTTGTTGGGTAACGTAGAAAGTCGAAGGACTTGGAACGGGGACGAGTATGGTTGTTTCCTCCACGCTTAAGATAGATCGTGCGTGTGATTTCTTAGATTTCTGAACATTATTGCTAGTCAAACCTCTCGCTGACTATTTTTAAGTAATTAATTACACCTAGCATAATGGAAGGAAATCTTTGTACATGGAGAATATTTTTTTTCATCTTTCATTTGTCTCGCGTAGCAAAATCTATACGCATTTACATTGGTAAAAAAAAAGTACCATGACCATGTGGTTTTCTTTTGGACTATGAGACCAGGATTAACGCAGGTGCTTAGGGGAGTGTTTAATAATTTTTGGATTTAAAAAAGAAAGAAAAAAAAAAATAAGAGAAAAATCGCTGCTTAATTAAGCGGCACAAGCAACGCTGCTTGTGAGACACATGTCATTAAACGCGTCCCTCTCTCCCTCGACGACTCGATTTCCTCATTCTCTCCCTCGACGACTCCGCTTGATTCTCTCTCTCCCTCGGCGACTCCGCGTTTGTGGATTGGATCGTCGACGATCTGAGTCGTTCTCCGTTAAAGTCGACGAAGCCGCTTCTCTCTTTCTCTTCCTCGATGACTCCGCCTTCCTCGATTCTCTCCGTCGACGACTCCGCCTCGTGTTGGTGAAACCTCGACCAATCGGCTTCTCTCTTTCTCTTCCTCGGCGGCTCCGCCTACCTCGATTATGTCCCTTGACGACTCCGCCTCGTTGTGGTGAAACCTCGACGACTCCGCTTCTCTCTTTCTCTCCCTTGATGACTCCCCGCTTCTCTTGTGATCTTCCCCCGATGATGAAGAGTCCGCCTCTGTCTCGTGATCTTCCCCCGACGATGAAGACTCCGCATCTGTCTCCTCATCTTCCCCCGATGATGAAGAATCCGCATCGGTCCTCTCCTTCGGTGGATCTCATAGACGGTCAGAACTTGTACCGCTCTCTCTTTGTTATTTGATTTGGTTTGTTGTGTCCTTGTGATTAATTTTAATTTGTCTCTGTCTGTGTTTCTTAAGATGGAAGGATCAACAAACACGAAGGTTAGTAGAAGAAGATGACGACAACTGTAAAAAGGTAAACATATGTTTTTGTCTCTTGTGTTTATTTGCGAAATGTATTGAAAGTTTGTTCTTGTCTGTATTGATTAGATGATGTTAGGACTGTGGTCTCAAATGAATAGATTGTCAAATTATTTGTTCCTCGTTTATGATATTGAGTGAACGTTTTGTAGGACTGTGGTCTCAAATGAACTGATTGTCGCTCTTGTCTGTATTGATTAGATGTTGTTAGGTTAGTTCATATGTGTTTGCTGTTTTGGTTCTCATTTGTGAATTGCTTATGTTTGTTTCTCTGTTGAGCTGCATGGATCAAGGCAAATGACGAAGCAGAGGAGTGCATATTCATGGATCAAGGCTAATGAGGAAGGATCGTCAATACATGTAAACATTCTGCTTCTTTTAATAGAATTGATTGTCTCTTTGATGTTATGGTTGAGTTAGAGAGTTAATGCTTTGCTCTGGTGGTTAGAAACCGTGTAATAAATAGGATTAATTGTATGTTTGATGTGTTGAAATGAATAAATGATTGGTTATGGTTGAGGAAGAGAGTTAAATGAATTGCTTTGTGTTTGATAATGTATTGAATAGTCAAAATTAATGACTTGCTATGCCTTTGATAATTGTTTTGAGATGGTAATTAATATAAGTTAGATACATGTCAACTCGAAACTGTAAAAGTTGTTAGTTGTTGAATGCTATCTGTAAAAGAAGTTGTTGAATGATATCTGCCTTCTTCCATCTCCATCTTCTTTTATAACTAAAACGCTCTCTTCCGAAAATAACAGATTCCTATCTGTTATTTCTCTTTCACTTTGGAAATGTATTTTAATCCGTTTACATCGTCTTCAAACTTTGTTGATCTGCTTAGCAGTCAACAACAAAATGTTATCTTCGGTAGTGTATCAGACAGTGTCTCACTGTCTTCATCGCAACCTCCCTTCTTTGGTGTTCAAGGCACCGAGGACTCAAACTTTGGGGAATACACTCAAGCCAGACAGAAAGAAAGAAGAACATGGTCGCCTACAGACGACGTTGTGCTCATCAGCTCGTGGTTAAACACGAGCAAAGATGCAGTAATAGGGAATGAGTAAAGGTCACTTGCATTCTGGAAAAGAATAGCTGCGTACTACAATGCAAGTCCAAAGCTTGTGGGTGTGAAAAGAGAGAGGCATCGCACTGTAAGAATAGGTGGCAGAAGATCAATGATGTCGTTTGCAAGTTTTGTGGTGCCTATGAAGCAGCTACCAGAGAGAGGACCAGTGGACAAAACGAGAATGATGTCCTGAAGCTAGCCCACGAAATATTCTTCACCAACCATAAAAAAAGGTTCACCCTTGAGCATGCTTGGAAAGAGTTGCGAAATGATCAGAAGTGGTGCGAGCAGTCTACAGCTAAAAATGATGGAGGCTACAAGAAGAGGAAGTGTGGGGATGTTTCACATTCAGCTAGCTCTAAAGCAACTGAAGCAGATTCTGTTGACGATGATGAAGCAACAAATCGCCCCAAGGGTGTGAAGGCAACAAAGGCCAGTTCTAAAAAGACTGCAGCTGATGGGAAAGAGCTGTCTCAGTTTCAGACAATGTGGAGCTTGAAGAAGGAAGACTTGGCTTTGAAAGAGAGGCTGTCTAAAATAAAGCTACTTGACAGGCTCCATGCTAAAGAAGGACCACTACCAGATTATGAAGAGCCATTGAAGAAGAAACTCATTGATGAGTTTATGTCCATTTAGTTTAAGTCTCGGTCTTACTGGTTTAAGTTGCTTGTTCTCGTGTTTGTTGCTTGTGTTACTTGTTTTAAATATCTTGTTGATTGTCATGAAGTTTATCTTGTTGTAGTTGCTTGTGTTAAATATATATCTCACTTGAGTTGTTTGTTGTTGTTCTGGTTCCTGTTTAACATATATGTGTTTTGTTCTTTGTTTCAGGTATTGTGAGAGACGGAAGCCTCATGTATCGATGTTCTTGTTCATTCACGGGCATGTTGTATGGTGACCTGAAGTCACGGGCCTGCTAAAAGACTGAAGCCTCATGTATATTTGTATTTTTGTAGTCACGGACCTGTATTGACAGACTTGTATGTCTGAAATGTCTCTTTGTGTATCTCGGATCTTTGTAGTCAGTTGTCACGGATCTCATTGTCTCTTTGTCTCTTTGTGTCACATGCTCATCAAACTCATATTCTCTCTCGAAAACAAAGTGAGCTTTGTGTCTCATATTGTCTCTTTGTGTCACTACTATAAGATCAAACTGATATTCTCTCTTTGTGTCTCATATTCATCAAAAAACATCATATTGCTCAACTCCACTTTCTCATATTCAAACATCAAGATCAAAGTTCATCTTCTCTCAACTCCACTTTCTCACCAAGCTCACATTCGTCAAACTCATCTTCTCTCTTAATCGCTTTATCATAAAACTCAAAATTTTCAACCTCAGCTTCCCTCTTAATCACTTTCTCAAACTCATATTCTCTCTTGAGTTTTTAAAAAACACTTCGACGAAATCATTCTTCAAACTCAAATTTCAAACACAATTTATGGCTTCTTCTTCCCAAAACACTGTAGATGAATCATTAGATGATGCATTTGATGAAATCTTTGATGATTTTTTTGATCAAACCTTTGAGAAGTTTACCATTCATGGTGATCAAGAAGAACGGAGGAAAAAAAGAAAAAACGAGCTTATATCGAAAGAAATCGTGAAGAAGGCAACGTCCGTTTATGGAATGATTATTTCAGTGAAACTCCAACGTATCCTAACAATTATTTCAGACGGCATTTTAGAATGAACAAGACATTGTTCATGCACATTGTTGATAGACTCTCCAACGAAGTTGACTTCTTTCGCCAAAAGAATGATGGTCTTGGAATGCTTGGTCTCTCAGCACTCCAAAAGTGTACAACAGCCATTCGTGTCTTAGCATACGGTACTGCGGCTGATACAGTCGATGAATACCTCCGGGTCGGTGAAACTACAACTCGGTCATGTTTGGAGAATTTTGTGGAAGGAATAATTTATTTATTCGGCGATGAGTACCTAAGAAGACCAACACCGGCTGATCTTCAACGTCTACTTGATGTTGGAGAGTATCGTGGATTTCCCGGGATGATAGGAAACATCGATTGTATGCATTGGGAGTGGAAAAATTGTCCCACCGCTTGGAAAGGGCAATATTCTCGTGGTTCGGGTAAACCAACAATCGTTTTAGAAGCGGTTGCTTCATATGATCTCTGGATATGACATGCATTTTTTGGATCTCCAGGTACCTTAAATGATATCAATCTTCGTGATCGTTCACCTGTTTTTGACGACATAATAAATGGTCAAGCTCCGCAAGTGACTTATTCTGTCAATGGAAGAGAGTATCATTTGGCTTACTATCTCACCGATGGTATCTATCCGAAATGGACAACTTTTATCCAATCTATCTCACTACCGCAAGGGTCGAAAGCAGTTTTATTTGCTCAACGTCAAGAAGCTGTCCGAAAAGATGTCGAGCGTGCTTTTAGAGTCTTGTAAGCTCGTTTTGCCATCGTAAAAAATCCAGCACTTTTTTGGGATAAAATCAAACTTGGTAAGATTATGAGAGCATGTATCATACTTCATAATATGATAGTAGAAGACTAACGAGATGGATACACTCAACTTGATGTTTCCGAGTTCCAACAAGGAGAAGACCACAGAAGTGCACATGTCGATTACACGTATTCTACAAATATCCTACAAATATCGCCAATATGATGGGTGTTCGAATTAGAATTCGTGATCGACAAATGCATGAACAACTGAAAGCGGATTTGGTTGAACATGTATGGAGTAAATTTGGACGTGATGAAGACAACAATTGAGCTCAGATTTTTGTTGATTATTGTACTAATCTTTATTTTTATGTTTTTTTTTCAATCTATGTTTTAAATGTTATCATTAAATATGTTTTATATAATAAATAAATTTTATCTTATATAAAACAATATTAAATAATTATATTTTTTTAAGCATCCAAAATAAGAAACTTGCATTTGAGGTTAAAAAAGTAGAAGTTTCTTAATAAAATGCTTAACACATTTTTAATACTAAAAAAATGATTAAGCACCTTATTAGGGGTGCTATGGATAATGGTGCTCTGATATGTCTAAGAGAAAACAACATTCATTCAGTCATTTTTTGAAACATATAGTACCAACTTACTCAAGATGACTAAGAATATGAAGAATAGCCCAATTTTGAAATAGACTTGGATGAACTCAGTGTGGGAACCGAAATTCGCACTGTCGATTTCCGTTTAAATTTTCCTTTTAATTTCCCAGAGGTCCCGGATATCTGCTAAAACACACGCCAAGCAATCATAACACGAAATAAAGACGAGAAAAATAAGAAGTCGTAAAAAGAGAGCAAAAAGAAGTCTTATTCTGAATTCGCGTATGAGTGTTACAACAAGGTAGAAGCCTCGGCTATGAGGGTTGTCGGTGAGATTCCTAGTTCTAACAACCTATGACTGCAAAACCTAGTTGAGTCGCAGCTCGAACGGAAACTTGACATTTATCTTCCCTTGCGAACCAAGCGTAAACCGACATGCGGTTTACGGGCTGTTGGTTAAGAAATCGTAAGTCGGGCCTCGAGTCATATCTTAGGTCCCTTCGGGCCGTCTTCCGACTCGAAGCGTTTATTACGGCTTCTTTCGATAAAGAATGAACTTTCTGCGGTTTTAACGGTAAAGTTTGATTGATAACTTAGAAATGGCGGGGAATGTGAGACGGGTTCGCTACGGTATTCGGGAGATAGCATCGAAGGGTAGACGAGAATGCATGGACTGATGTCGTATCGACGTTTCGGAAGAGTTAGCGACCGAACTTTGGTTCGAGCTCGGTCGCTACGTAGCCGACTAGCCGGCTATCGGTTTTTCTGTTGCGATTTCTACCTGATTTAGGGCAAGACCTAGTTTTACTCTCGGTTTTGAGGTTTGTGCGGTGACTAGCCGGCTATCGGTTTTCCTGTTTTGATTTCTACCTGATTCGTGCCGATTTAAAGTCCGCGATAGGTTCTCGGCTTATACGACTTGTATGGTACGAATCAAACATCTTTCCAGAGACAATTTTTAAGTCAACTAGAAGTGCTAGACCAAAATTTCGGATTTTTTGTTAGCGCGCTTTTGTCCTTGTGTTGGACGTTTGAAGATCAAAAGAGTGATCAGGTTGCGTTTGTTTAAGACGGCTGATGTGTTCGTCGGGGCCAATCGATGAACGGAGTGTAAGATTTGTAGTGGTCGCGTTCGGAAAATTTGTTCGTATCATCTCGATTTTTAACTTGGCGACGTGTCGCAATTATTTCGAAGACTATACGTATATTGCTGAAGTGAGATTGTTTTGCGATTTTGTCTTAAAAAGAGCGACACATATTTCGTAAAAAAATTCGAAATCTTGATAGAATTCGATTACAAATAACACATCTTTTTCTATGTGGGAGTATACGAGTATGCGCACTCACCCCCGCCCCCTCCCCCCTTTTTGGAGAGGGGGATAGCTGAACTCGTCCTTCGACGAGCTGCCTACGTACCCTTTTCGAGGATCAAGCCATCTCGTAGTTCTGTATTATGCCGCGAGCGTTTTTACTCGGCGGTTGTCGCCGTGCTGACCGCCTTGATCGAGATGATCGTGGCAGGGTCAGTGTTCTCTTCCGGATGTTCCGGTTGAATTGTAGTGTCGGCTCCGGCCTCGTGTCGAGTTTCGACACCCGAAGCGTCTGCGTCGGCAGACGATGTGAAATCGTCTTTTCTCAAAACATTGTTGGTCAAAGATTTATCGATCTTCGTGCATTTGCGATTTGCCGTTGCAGAGGCTGTCATCTGTCTTAACTTGTGTTATGCGAGGAAGCACAGTCGCGACTGTTTTTGACATCCCTAGATAGCTGCGACTCCGTTAGGGGTCGGGAATTTGATGCCGAGGTGGTACGTCGATGGAACGGCTTGCATAGCGTTGAGCCACGAGATTCCCATGATCACATTGTAGATGGCAGGATGATCAACTACCGCGAACTCTACGACTTTTGTGAGGGTCATCGATACTTCGCCAGAATAGCCTTTGAGCGGTTTCAGAGTTGGAGTTACTTCTCCGAGTTCAATGCTCATCCGATTGAGAGTGTCGCGGAAGATTACATTTATCGTGCTCCCTGTGTCAATGAGTACTCTTCCGACTTCCCGATCTCGTATGACGAGGTCTATGACGAGCGGATCGCAGTGAGGCTGATCGATCCCGCTGGCATCCTCCTTTGTGAAGGTGATTGAGCAGTTCTGATCATATTTGGTAGGAGACCATGCAGGCCAGTTTGCGCTCGACTCCGCCTTCCGCTGGTAAGCCTTGATGGCGGAGACCGTATCGTTGCAGAATTGCGATCCTCCGATGATCATGTTGACTCTACGACGATTGTTATCGTTCCCCTTGTCGTCTGGCCTCCTGCCGCGTTTATCTCCGGATTGGTTTCTTTGGGTAGATCTCTCCGCGGGGAGATTTCTGTCCGGCTT
>NC_027749.1:47054677-47055119 GCF_000695525.1 Brassica oleracea var. oleracea
ATTATGTGCTCCTTGGAGTTCTTCCCCCTCGTGATGGACATACTTGTCGTTACGAGGGTTCTTCTTCCTTGTTTTCGGGTCTACATCTTTCGAGGACGATATCACTGACTTATGCTTTTGCGATAAGATTTTCGTTTCTTCCTCGATCATGATGTAGTCCGTCGCTTTGTGGAGGACTTCTTGGATCGTCTGCGGTTTTTCGAGGGATATCCATTTTCTGAATTTCGACTTGTACCAAAGCGCTTTCCTGAGCGCATCGATGGCCACCTTGTCGCTTATCCCGCTGACCCTGGACATTACCAACTTGATTCGGCTGATGAACTCGCGGAGGGGTTCCTCTTCCCTCTAGGACAGACTCCAGAGATTGACATCGGAAGTTTCTCTATCTATGAACATAGAGTATTGCTTGAGAAATTCCGATGCGAGCTGTCGGAAACTCCCG
>NC_027749.1:47055138-47055268 GCF_000695525.1 Brassica oleracea var. oleracea
AACCATTCGAGGGCTGCTCCTTCTAGATTCTCGACGAACAGGCGGCATTAGCCGGCATCTCTCTCGCCGTCCTTGAGCCTCGCTCTTCCCATCGTGATGTGGAAAGCCTGAAGGTGCGCTCTCGGATCGG
>NC_027749.1:47055366-47055908 GCF_000695525.1 Brassica oleracea var. oleracea
TGTTCGTTCCAATAGAGGATTTCCTCCTCTTCTGTCATTGGTTTGTCGAACGGAGAGCTTTCCCGAGTGAATCGGCTTCTGGTCCTTCTTGGATGTCTGTCGGCGTCCTCATCAGTATTATTGGAGACATCGCTATGATCCATGTTGATTTGCTCGACTCCGTTGTCCTTCGCGGGAGGCGGAGGGCTTTTGGAATTTCCCTTCTCGACGGGAGGCTTCTCGCTTGGGTTTTGACCCGAAGGTCGTTTGTGGGCGGCTCCGGGCCTTTTGAGTGAGGTCGCAAAGTCGAGTCTTTTCCCGTGGACTTTAGTGGTTCCACGGGGGTGGATTACTCGAGTCCTTGTCGTTAAAGTTTCAACTTGTTTGGTCAAGGTGCTCACGAGCTTATCCTGTTCTTCCGACCTTTTATCATAGGTGGCGAACATCTTTTTGAATTCCTCGAGCGCCGCGGCGTTGGCTGGTGCGTTGGCCGCGGATATGTTTGCTGCGGGAGTGTGGAGATCGGTGCCGCTGCCTCCGTTGAGAGGAGTCTGCACGTTATC
>NC_027749.1:47056532-47056778 GCF_000695525.1 Brassica oleracea var. oleracea
GGGCCTCGAGTCATGTCTTAGGTCCCTTTGGGCCGTCTTCCGACTCGAAGCGTTTATTACGGCTTCTTTCGATAAAGAATGAACTTTCTGCGGTTTTAACGGTAAAGTTTGATTGATAACTTAGAAATGGCGGGGAATGTGAGACGGGTTCTCTACGGTATTCGGGAGATAGCATCGAAGGGTAGACGAGAATGCATAGACTGATTTCGTATCGACGTTTCGGAAGAGTTCGGTCGCTACGTAGCA
>NC_027749.1:47056799-47063382 GCF_000695525.1 Brassica oleracea var. oleracea
GAGCGGAATGGGCGTTTGGTCGCTACGTAGCGACTGAGCTTTGGCTCGAACTCGGTCGCTACGTAGCGACCGAGCGGAGCACGCGTTTGGTCGCTGCGTAACGATCCTTCTCGAGCTCTTGTCCGATGATTCGCGTTTCTTCCGCAAATGTTTTTCGTAAAGAAGAATCTATTTCGAAAAAACATTTGTCGAAGAATTTTTCTACGTTTTTCTTCTTCGGGGAATTGGACGTTAATTTCGTCGTAACCGTTTTTGACCCCTAACACTCACCTAAATTAGGAATGATTTTTTTAGATTCTCAACTTATGTATATCTCTTGTTGCTTTAATATCTAAGCCGACTCTCTTTCCAAACGGACACATGTACAAGATTCATCATTATTCTTTCACATAAATCAAACCAGTTGAGACTACCGGATCAGCTATGAATCAATAATAACAGGCAAACTTAACTTACTTTGTATGGTTTCTGTTGACAAAAAAAGGATTGATTTACTATATTACGCACAAATATTTTCTGATTTCTTAATCTCTGTAACACAAGATTAAACATTTTATTGTAATGATAAATGATAAAATCTAGCTATTTGTTTTATTATTTTTTAAAAAGTTATACAAAAATTAATTAGTAAATCAAAACTCATATTATTTATCAATTTTGTAAGAATGTAACTAAAAATAAAAAAAAAATAGACAAATTGCCGTTCAGATTTGTTTTCAAAAGGAAACTAAAATATTGTTGAGAAAAACATAAAACCTACAACAAAACCCAAACAATTAAACCAAAAACTAAATTCCAAAAACTAAAACTCACGAAAAAAACTATTGCCGTTCAAGCCAACGTGTTTTCTTATGACATATTACCAAATATTATTAAATATATATTCCTTTTTACATGAAAATTGCGTTTAACTACGTGATCACTCCCAACTGAATTTTTACACCTACTAAAATAATGTCTAGGTACGAACAGCAAACCATGCCGTTAGTCTATTTTAGAGATTACATCTCGCAGCAAAGCCTCACACCATTTATACTATAGGGATACATTGAAATTGATGTTTAATTGGATAACGAAAAACTATTAAAAATATTGGGAGTATGTAAGTACCGTGTATATATGTCTAATGTATGCATGTGAACACCTATATAGAGAGAGGAGTTGTGACTTGTGAATGGGAATCGAGGAAGGGTCCAAGGGAAAGAATCCACGAGAGAGAACTGCAAATCCGATGCTCTTCCAATTTCGTTTAAAAAAGTCTCTTTTTCTATACTCTAAAAACTATGTAGACGCGCATGTACTTTTTTTTTTTATCAACTTTTTTTTTTATCAACATAGACGCGCATGTACACAACTTTATTTTCTTCCCTCGTTTGTAGTTAAAAGGTTACATACATATGCCGTATGCGTGTCTTAGTGTATATATTTTTGTTACTGTTTATTTTCACGAGGTAAAAGAGACATTGTTGTTCGTTCTTCTTGTTTTTTTGTCGTCTTTTTATGTGTATATTTTTATAAGATTTTGAGTTCTTCCATATGTCTTCTTCACATTCTCGTCTTTCTTGTTTCAGGACCGTTGTACTTGTACAACTATCTACAATTACATAGGGTCTATTTATGCATGTATATGTACACGTAGATGTTAAAATTCCATTAATTTTGGTTATCATAAAGGTACGTGCACTTGACCTTTTTTTTTTGACAAAGAGGTACGTGCACTTGACATTTTTTACATCTTTCATTTTTAGAAAATATATTTGATTATGTCACTCGGAAGAGTTTTCCATTACTTAAAACTTTAGGTTTGCGTTTCTAATTTTTGTGTTTGGGGGTGTTTTTTTTGTTCAACGTTTTGGGGGTCTTATAGTTACATTTTAGGTACTTCCCAATATATTACACTTAACAAATTCGTTCTGCCAAAAAAAAAAAAGAAATCATCATGTCCGCAAGGTTCTAAAGTTTTTTTTTTTTTTTTTTTTTTTTTTGAAAAACAAGGTTCTAAAGTTTATTGATGAACTACCATACTTTTTTTTTCTTTTTAATGAACTACCATACTTGTCTAATAAAAAATTGTAATACTTACCCAATATGTTTAAAACGCATATCTATAATCTATGTATCCTTTTCAACGAACAATAGCCGGTACACTATCATCCAAATGCAAAGACAAAAGAGAAGACTGCCACCGAAACAGAAAAAAATATAATGACATGAAAAATGAAGGAATGATTTGAGAAGCCAAACAAAAAAAAATCAACAAGCATCTATCAAATATTTAGTCAATAAGCGACTATTTAGTTGTCTTTTTGGCGTTAAGATTTCACCAAAAATAGCAAACCCAACATTCGTTCTAATATTTCAGCCGTCCCTACTCTATATATATGTTACATTGTGTGCAAATTCACATAATAATTTAACTATACAAATTTATTGACGAATTTTTTTGAAATGTTTGTCTTGTGGTGTAGTAATCGTGTAAGTATTGTTTGCGAAGCAGATTTGGTCAGTTGATTATCTATTATATATATATTGACTTTCCTAGCTATAACAAACTTTTGTTTTCTGATTATGGAAATGTTGAATCCATGCAAGAAATAACAAGAACATAATTATGAAATATCACATATTATATAGTTGAGACGTCTGATGTTCTTTCATTTCTTTCAAATATTCACTTACTCTTTCGACGACTAGCGCTTGTACTTTGTACAAAGTGTGACATGTGCAGCATCCAATTGGTCAACCTTATATAATTATCGTATTGACTCAGATTTATTGATATAGTATCCCGGAAAATAGGGAATACAATAAACATTTTACTATTTTATTGCTTTATGAAAATAACACTAACGTCTCTCTCCTCGTTTGGCAAGATTGATTCCTTTAGGATATGAATCAGGATCCAGACAAAATTCATTAAGTTACTAAACTACGTACAATGTGTTAGCTATGCTAAACTTTCTTGAGAGTGATCTACCACTCGACCACGGTGGGAGATTGACGAATTTATTATGAGCTGAAAATAACAGAGATGACGGAAAAACTTTAGAAGATATCACAGGTATTTGTAAATATTTTTTTTTAAGATTTCCATATGTTAGAATGTTAGAACCTTGATGCCATTAACAAGCATCGAACTTGGAAAAAAAATAAACTAATACCTTTTTAACATACTACTCCCATATGATGATCTATCAATCGTATAAATACCATGATAATGATATATATGATGGTTGATATAACACTGATATTTTGAAACAAGTCTAATCTACTACATTTTATCATGTATGAGTTCGCTCAAGGAAGTGAGATCGACCCAAATCAAGAGACAAAAGCAACCGATTACAAGAAGATACAATATATATTTGTTAATATAGTATCCAGTATATATATAATTACAAAATACAATAAAATAGACATATCTAAATAAAATACTTCCAAATTAGTTTTTAAATGCTCTATACATATAGTGGTCTTTCGGATGATTAGATCTTTAATTTGATGATTTTGGTTGCTCTCGATCTGTACTCTTTGATGATCTTATTCTTTACGTTGATGTTTTAAACATATTGCATGTTTGTTCAAACACTCAATATTGTTGGAGGTAAGTTCATTTTCCACGCAGTTTGCGACATTCGGGTGTTAAATTCATGAAAAGTCTCATACCTCTCGATGACTAACCTCATATGTCAGGCTCATCCGAAAATCCCACCTGATGAATACGGAAGCCGCTGGGACTTTGTCAAGAAGCTCACAAGATACTATTTATGTGAGAAAACTTAAAATTCAACCTTTTTGGTCAAATAAGAGATAGTTTTTTTTTGAGATTTTTTTTCAAATATGAGATAGTTGTATTAAAATACTCAAACAAGATCTCTTAAAATTTCACTTTTTCATCTATTATCAACACAAAGGTCATAAAAAGAAACTGCGATTTAATATAAATAAAATTTAGAATTAAATAGAGGAAAACAATAATTGACAAAAATGTAGAAGTTGTCTAGTTGACAGAAAAAAAAGGGAAATACTATGTCAATTTTTAGTTTCAAAAAAAAAATACTATGTTCAATTTAAGGAACTGGTATCCAATGTCTAATTGGTTCCAGACTTCCAGTCTCCAAATCAACTAGCTAGACTTTCTGGTATGACTACATATCTAATATTGTAATATAATAAAAGAGCTGAGTTGTTATATAAATTTTTTTGTCAAAAAAAAATTATATTAAAAGAACTGAGATCGAGAGGCCAGCGCAGAACACAAGCAAACGTATTAGGTCAACCCTGACACTAAAACAAGTAAAGGAAAAAACGCGAAGAAAAGACAAATGACACAGAGACCTCTGTCAAGTATTTGATCACGTTATATAGTTAAGGTTCAGCTACAGCTCATGTACCTATTAGTAATTGAATACAGTATTAAAAATAAATAAGAAGGATTTGGTAATGATTAAAGGAGTAAAGAAGGTTAAGGAGGGGATAAAGAGATAAAAGCTCAAGTACAATGATAAAGAAAACAAAGAAGATAAAGGATGAACACAAACATCCTCTTTGATAAACAAACAAACAATCACACTCACTGCCATATTTGTCCAAATCCCATTCACCTTCACATATACTCACATGTAGATATATATATTGTTCAACCATTCTTATATTTGTAACATATTCTTTGTGATTCAATATAGTTTTAGAAATTTGTCTTGGGAGTTTAAACTCCATCTAATTGTGTTTTTCTTAAAAATACCATGTAATTTATACGAATATTTAAAGTTAGTATAGCTAAATGGTAAAATTTATTAGTATGAAAAACTTACAACAGTTGTTAAATTAATGAAGGTAATTTTTTTTTACCTTCATACATATTTTGAGGGAAATTAGAGCATTTCTAACCCACCCCTATATTTACCTCTATATGTTATAATTGAGAAAAATCTACTCCAACTCACTTCTATTTCTTTTCCTATAATAGAGATTGCTATTTTTTTCGTTTATATTTAGGTAAAAAATAGTATTCCTCAATAATAGAGATGTATTTTTTTTATTTACAAAATAGTTTTTTAGCTTTTGTGATTATAACTAAAATACATGTTTATGAAGAAATACAATTTTTACATATAAATGCACAACTTTTTATTTACATACTAATTTTAAATTTTTATAATTATAAATAAAATAAAAAAGATATCTAATTATTTTATTTTTACATACCAATTATTTTATTTTAAAGTCAGACTTTTGATGTTAGGAGTTTTCAAGCTCATAAGACAAATGTTGTAGTATACTGATTGTCGAACCAGTTCTGAGGGATATCAAAGCAATGAGAATGCAAGTATTCACTTAATCTAAGTGCAACCAATGATTTAGATGTGTTTTAAACTACTACTAATAGTATAAAGCAATTACAGAATGATACTTTCTTGACTAAAGGAAAAGAGAACTCATGGGCATAGGAATTAGACCTTGGGTGATCAAGTTTCGAACTAAGGATGACAAATGATCAATCAAACTATCGACCTTAAGCCTAGACACAATTCTAAGCAAGCTCTATGTCTAGATGAATGCTCATTTGCTAACATATCTCAAACATCAAATGTCTTTGGTTGAATAATATGAAAGCAATCATTACTAACAAGTCTATTAACTATTTTAGCACCTTTAACAACAAATGTCTTTGGCAAAGTATACTAAAAGCCTAGGAGAGTTGTCTCAGGCATTTCATCAAACACTTTTTGGGTGGGAAATGTCTATTGATCAACTTTTGAATGGCCAACTCAGAAGATGCATTAGGAATACTCTACTAGCAAGGAACAAGAATGATCTACACTAAAACATCCTAGAACTAACCTAATCACCCTTGATCTCCCTAACCCATGAATTCAAAAGGTGATTACTCACTAATCTCCATGATTCCTCTTAAACCCATATTGGATTTCAGATTAATCATGTAGAAAAATAGATAAGAAATCAACAATAACACAAGAACATAACAATCAAAATCCAAGAGATGAACTTCTCAAGAGAGTTTTTTGTGTATTTCTCAATAGATCAAAAGATAATCTGCCTGGTGGCCACCAAAGATGTTTAAAACATAGGTTTTAGAAATGTAAAACGTGCATAATGAAATGACCAAAAGGGCCTTAAGTAAAATAGAAATCGACCCAACAATAGACGCGAAGCGACCTCGGGATGTCGCTCCGGCCTTCGGGAACGACCTCAGTGGGTCGCTCTGAGAGGTCGCTCCGGGCTTCGCTTCGTTTCGTCTCGCCGTAGAGACGCGAGCGACCTCGGGGTGTCGCTTTGGGAGGTCGCTCCGAGAGGGGTGTGAGATGCGAGCGACCTCGGTGCGTCGCTCTGGGCTTCCAACGGGATGAATATGGCGAGCGACTTCACGGGGTCGCTCCAGCTAGGTCGCTCTGAGAGGTGCTTTGGAGCGACCTCATGACGTCGCTGCGGAACCTCGCTCCCTTCCTCTGCTCGTCCAATGATCACCTATTTCACCTCCTTTGAGCTCCAAATGCATCCAAATGTCCCCAAGAACTCCATGTGGCACTCCAACACCTGATAAAGACTCATGTATGCAAAA
>NC_027749.1:47065133-47065902 GCF_000695525.1 Brassica oleracea var. oleracea
TGAGCTTGGTAGCCCTTGAATCTCTCCCAGGCTTCACTGAATCCTTCTAAGTTCTTCTGTTGAAAACTGGAAATCTCATTTCTCAGCTTAGCAGTTCTTGAAGTAGAGAAGAACTTCTCCAAGAATGCTCTCTTGCAATCATCCCAAGTGGTGATAGAGTCGCTGGGTAGAGACTTCTCCCACTGACGTGCCTTATCCCCCAAAGAGAAAGGGAATAACTTCAGCTTCAGGGCGTCCTCAGACACACCATTTGTTTTTGACAACCCACAGTAGCTGTCGAACCTATCCAAGTGATCAAATGGGTCCTCTAGAGCCAAGCCATGATACTTGTTGTTCTCGATCACTTTGAGGAGTCCTGAATTGACCTCAAAGTTGTTGGCTACCACAACCGGTGCTCGAATTCCCAGTCTATGACCATGAATGTTGGGCCGGTCATAAGTACCAATGGGTCGAGCTGCCCGCGGTTGGTGTTCTGCCCCTTGCGGTGGATCTGCCATATCAATATCCAAGTGGGCCTGGTGTTCTTCTTCTCTTCTAGCTCTAGCACCCTCCCTCTCAAAAGCTCTGATGTCTGCTACTATTGGAACTAGGTTTGATGGACCCCTGCTCCTCAAGTTCATACACCTGAAAGTGAAAGGTAGGTGAAGAAGAAGAATCAGTAACAAAACAAAATTAAAATGACTTAGTCTCAAGCAAGTGACTAAATCTCAATGTTTAAATCTACTCAGAATTTGGCAACGGCGCCAATTTGATGTTAGGAGTTTTCAAG
>NC_027749.1:47066471-47071943 GCF_000695525.1 Brassica oleracea var. oleracea
AAGAAATCAACAATAACACAAGAACATAACAATCAAAATCCAAGAGATGAACTTCTCAAGAGAGTTTTTTGTGTATTTCTCAATAGATCAAAAGATAATCTGCCTGGTGGCTACCAAAGATGTTTAAAACATAGGTTTTAGAAATGTAAAACGTGCATAATGAAATGACCAAAAGGGTCTTAAGTAAAATAGAAATCGACTCAACAATAGACGCGGAGTGACCTCGGCATGTCGCTCTGGCCTTCGGGAGCGACCTCAGTGGGTCGCTCTGAGAGGTCGCTCCGGGCTTCGCTTCGTGTCGTCTCGCCATAGAGACGCGAGCGACCTCGGGGTGTCGCTTTGGGAGGTCGCTCCGAGAGGGGTGTGAGATGCGAGCGACCTCGGTGCGTCGCTCTGGGCAAGTCGCTCTGGGCTTCCAACAGGATGAATATGGTGAGCGACTTCACGGGGTCGCTCCAGCTAGGTCGCTCTGAGAGGTGCTTTGGAGCGACCTCATGACGTCGCTGCGGAACCTCGCTCCCTTCCTCTGCTCGTCCAATGATCACCTATTTCACCTCCTTTGAGCTCCAAATGCATCCAAATGTCCCCAAGAACTCCATGTGGCACTCCAACACCTGATAAAGACTCATGTATGCAAAATGTAACCTAAACATGGCTAACTCCTAGTCTATATGATCAAAATGCACATGGACGAATGGATAAGATAATGGAAATATGCAAGATAACAACTTTTTATTTAATGAATGATATCTAAAATTTTAAATTGATAATCAAAACTATTAATTAAAATTTAATTATTAAAAGTTTCACATAATTTTACATATTGATAACATATTAAAATTAAACTGAAATATTGAAACAACTTAATACTTAAATATTAATCAATACAACATAATGAAACAACTTAATACTCCGGTAAATTACTTTCGGATCCACAAAGATTGTTAAAATATTGTTCAAACTTGCTGATTATGTTGCTGATGACTGCGCTTTTGTAAAATTCTTGCTTTCTCTGCTTGGAAATCTTCACGGACATTTGGATATTCTATGGAATTTAAGTCACAAAATAAAATTTTGTTTTCTTCCTTCATCTCTTTTAAAGCAAAATTTTGTCTTTGAATCTTCAATTGATGTTGTATTTGTTCACTGACTTCTTTAGGTTCTCTAAGAAATGTTTATTTCCTTCTTCTAGTGTATTGGAAGAGAAGCTCCACCACCAGATGTCCAAATACCAGATGATGAAGATAACCAATTCCAAGAGTTTCTAAGTTAATTCAGAAAAATCAAGAATAAGAAAACTCATTTTTTATTTCGGAATGTATTAATTGACCATTTATGGAAAAAATATAGTAATGATGATGTTTAGATAATGTCTATTTTGTTTTATTATTATTTTCTAACGTCATTTGTAATAAAATGTTTAATTTAAATAATATTGCAATTTTATGGGAAAAAAAATCAAAAGTTATAATAAATGGGTTAATTTGCAACATTTATAAGTTAAATGTGTTATTTATAAAATAAAAAAGAATATTTTAAGAATATTTTTTATAAAAGAAAAAATATAGAAATACATTAGAGATGGTCTTAGACCAAATGACCCAACTATAATTTATTAACTAACCAAAAACACTTTCTTTCTCCTTCTTTCTTTTCGCATCTCTCTATTCTCTTACTACAAAACTATTTTTTTTTTGACTATTTTACAAATAAGCCCTATTTTTGATTAGCGAAAAAAAAGTAACAAAATTATTCCGTAGTTGAAAACCAATACTTAGAGCATCATTAGTGGTAGGGATTCTTCCCATATAATCTAGAGAAATTCCCTATGATAGACCTAAAAAAGTTTTTATCACAAATATAGACCTCAAATATCAAAATGACAAAAATGTTTTTATCACAAATATAGACCTCAAATATCAAAATGACCAAAATGTTTTATTAAGAGGTGTATTTTTGGGTTTATAATTTATAATTTAGGGTTTAGGGTTTATGATTTAAGGTTTATTGTTTAGACTTAAGGGGTGGAGTTTTGGGGTATGATTTCAAATTTTAAAAACTAAAAAAATATTAAAATTTTCAAAATAAAAAAAAATCTATTTTGGTCATTTTGGTTTTTGAGGTCTATTTTTGTGACATAAACTTAAAAAAATATATTTAAGAGAATTACCCTATAATCTAACCATTAAAAATTAGTATAAGATAAATTTTTAATTAAATGTTAAAATCAAATAGAATTTAACGAATAGAATGAAAATAAATGGAAGGAAAAGCTCTTCTAGATTTTTAAAAGTCTCCTTACCAAGAAGTGTTCTTCATTCTCTCTTTACTATTCATTTATTGTCATAACTTTTATGTTGAGAAACGCACTAAGGTACTATTGCTGCGTATGGCCTTATGTGTATTGTTGGCACTCACAATATTAAATTTTAAAATCAAATAGAATTTAACCAATAGAATGAAAATAAATGGAAGGAAAAGCTCTTCTAGATTTTTAAAAGTCTCCTTACCAAGAAGTGTTCTTCATTCTCTCTTTACTATTCATTTATTGTCATTACTTTTATGTTGAGAAACGCATAAGGTACCATTACTGCGCATGGCCTCACAATATAAAAGCCCTCGAGTCAATATGAAAAGTAGTGAACGACATGGGCTTCTTGCTATGGTTGTAATTGTGCAACGATTTAGCTAACGATAGTGTTAGCCACAAACATAGCCACGGCAAGGCCATTTATCATCTATTTGTGCAATCAGATCAAAATTATGTTAACACAGAGGTGATAGAATATATTCGAAGTTGCCACTGAAAAGCCTGTGGCAATCCGTGGCCAGATTCACAATATTCGAACTAGCTATTCTGCTATGAATTTTCGGTAGACATATAGCCATTATCTTTTTCAATGGCATATGTATTTAGATTAAACTGTGGGATAGTTCTGTGATCATTCTAGACAAAGTGTTTCATTGTCAGTTTATAGGTGTGAATTCTAGGATAGTGCCAAGGATATGCTAATACTAACTCCACCCAGTCATTGCACTACAATATCTTTCTTACAAAATTATCAAAACACCAAACTTGATAATAGCCCTGTTCGTTTTATAACCGCCACGTCTTGCGGCAGCGTCCAAAAATTCAGCCTTTTATCACGGCAATACAAACCACCGGTGAGATATCGCTGACTTATTTTCAATCGCAGCGGCAACTAACAAGAAGGACAAAGGACGCTGAAATTATCTGCGACACAAGCGTCTCTTTTTTTGTGTCTCCGGCAATTCAGTAGCGTCTACCGCAACTTTTGATTTTGTTATTTTGGTCTCCGTAGTAGTACATTTTCTTTGCCGCTGTCGCTAAACTCTGCGGTTATGAAACGAACATGACTAATATATTTGGAATAGGTAGCATGTTCTCACTCACTACACACCTCCTTAGCCCTCAGACACTTTGTAGCTGCATATCATGACCACAAATAACTCCTTAAACAACACACACTAAGCAGTTTATAAACGACAAGACACAAAGTAACTCACAGATAATTAACAGTAACACAACTAGAAACGCCAAAACACCATATCATCAAGACGCTCGTTGGTCGGACTATTCCCACCGTGCACCAGCAGCCCTTCCTCACCATCCTTAACCGCAACCGCAAACGCGCACCACCCACGTGGACTCGGCTTCTTCCCTTCCTCAGTACCATCCACAACCTTCTCCCAAACCAACGTCTCCGTATCAAGCCTATAAACCTCTCCAGACAACTTCCCAGCTCCCATATGCATCAGCTCATGCGGCTCCTCCTCACCACCATATACCACAATCTGTTTCCCCGAACGAACCGCCGGAAAAACACTTCTCGCCGGCGGTACATCCCCGGTGGTCTCCACGGCGGTCCATTGACCACTACCCAAATCAAAGCAATGAATATCACCCAATTCATTACCGTCAAACCCAAACAAAACCCAAACTTTCCCTTCCACAACCACAAGCCCTGGTCCTCCTCTCCCTTTACAAGCTTCACCACCCGCCGGATACTCAACCCACTTCCGACCAACCACGTCGTAGCCATGCAACGTGTTTACACGTCCTTTGGCTGTAACACCACCAAAGACGTAAACGTTACGATCATCACAGGCCATGGAGTGGTAGCTACGACCGGGAAGCCCTTCCTCAACGGGAGACAGCAACTCCCACTTGTTTGTGAGAGTGTCGTAAGAGTAAAGGCCGTTGTATCTGCGAGTGTCGTCGCGGCCACCGTAGACGTAGATAGTGGTGCCGATAGGGACCATTAAGACACCGAAACAGGGGAAAGGAGCGTCCCCTGTTGCGGGGGCTATAGACCATTCTTGAGTTTGGAGATCGAAGACGTAGAGATCGTTGTCGATGTGGATCGTTGGTTTAAGCTCCCCGCCAAAGCAGTACACTTTGTCGCCCACGACCGTGAGTGCATGTGAGCTTCTTGGTCCAGGACCTGATCCTTTCTGACCCACCTGGTTAACAATATCAAGATTGAAACTTTATTGATCTTACGATCGTATACAGAGTATCAAAGAAGCAATATGATTTTTTTACCTTGACCCATTTGTTCTCAGCCACAGGACTCATACTGCAAATTTAGTTCAAGATGTATAAAAGAAGTGTTGTGTCTATTGTTATTGGTGTTGTGTGTACTTAACTTTTATATATATAGGCAAATGCGGTATCAGTTATCACATCACCACAAGTTAAAATTCAAAGATTTCGTAAGACACGTTCCTTTGTTGGCAAATAATATGGAGATACGTTACCATTTATAACACTAATTCTTTTTTTTATTGTAACAAGGAAAAGAAAATTTGATTACGCAAGTGCAATGCTGGAATGCATTTTCATTGATTGAAGGGAAAAGGCAATGCATGGTATTTTTGTATAGAAAATATTTGATTAGAATTTATCAACTATTTCTATTTTACTGTCATAATCATAGAAATATTTTTCTGACCCAAAAGGACAAAATCATAGACATATATAATTATATTTTCATTGTTAATCATTCATGTATGTCATAGTAACTCCCACTACAAGAAAACAGCGGTATTCTGACGGACATTCCGACGGAAAATGAAATCCTCGGAATATACCGAGGAATTTCCGAGGAATTTCCGAGGAAATTCCGAGGAAACAAAAAATTGGGGTTCCTCGGAATTTCCTCGAAATATACTGACGGAATTCCGAGGAAACCTCAGTCCGTCGGAATATTCCGAGGAAATTCCGAGGAACAATGTGTTCCTCGGAAAAAACCGATGAATTCCGAGGAAATATTATAGCCGTTGGAGAGCCGTTGGGGGATTTTACAAAATTCCGAGGAAATTCCGACGAACTAGCCTTTTCCGTCGGAATTCCGTCGGAATTTCCTCGGTATGTCGGCAGGATTTAATCTATATAAACAAGCACTCCTCTTCCTCTTCATTCACTCCATATCTTCATCCTCCCTCTTA
>NC_027749.1:47076627-47088341 GCF_000695525.1 Brassica oleracea var. oleracea
GACGTGCCAGACCCGTAGATTATTTTTTTTTTCCCAAAAACTCGGAATGTTTTATTTTTATTTGTGAAACTTTGAATATTAATTAATATGATTTTAATTTTAATTTTAATTTCATATTTTCGAATTTAAATTTCAGAAATTTTATTTTTTTAAAAAAATTAATATTTTTTACATTCCGAGGAAATTAATTATATTTTTCACGCGATCGATCGATGCGTTTTTGGACATAAATCCATCGATCGATCTGTTTACAAAAAAAAGTTCGAAATATACCGAGGGAACAGTTCCGTCGGTATATTCCTATCGATCGATGTATATATGTCTAAAACGCATCGATCGATGAACGTCCGAGGAAATATCCCGACGAAGTTCTCCCTCGGTATATTCCGAGGACATTTCCGACAAAATAATGGTCCTCGGAATATCCTCGGAAATTTGTTTCCTCGGAATTCCGTCGGAAAATTCCGAGGGATTTCCGACGAAATAAGAAATTCCGAGGAATTATTTCCGACGACTTGTTTCGTCGGTATGTCGTCGGAATAACGGTATTCCGACGAAATTCCGACGATTTTTTCCCTCAGAATCTTTGATGTTTTCTTGTAGTGCATAAGAACCAACGAAGATATCACAGTTTTTTTTGTAATAAAAAATGTCAAACGATTGTTTCAGTATTTAAGTCTTGCCCATACATGATCTCTGATTGCTTATTCACGAATTCTTAAAAGAGATGCACATTGAGTAATTAGATGAAAAGAATATATGATAGCCAGATGGTGGCATGGCTTCACTTTGGTCAGGTTTGTTGACATGAAGAATTAAACAAAGGGAAGTAGTGGAGGAAGTGGGAGAAGTGGTCATATCACTTACCAAATGGGGAGGAATGGCTAGTCCACTACTAGTTAGTGGAAGAAGTGGGAGGAGTGGCCATATCACTTACCAAATGGGGAGGAATGGCTAGTCCACTACTAGTTAGTGGAAGAAGTGGGAGGAGTGGCCATATCACTTACCAAATGGGGAGGAATGGCTAGTCCACTACTAGTTAGTGGAAGAAGTGGGAGGAACAATTCAATACAAACATTTCTTTCATTCTCTCAATCTCACAAATCCTCTCATTCTCTTAAATTCTCAAATTTCTCTTCTCTCTCAAATACTTACGGTTACTTCACTCCTTTTTACTTTGTTCGTGTGCTTCATCACGGTTAAAACACTTAGAAGCTCTCATAATCTCACAAATTATCAAGGTTCACATGCCATTTTTTTACGGAAACAAATAGAGAACAAAAGCTGAAGGTAAAAGAAAAAAAAAAAAGAAAAAGAAGGATGAGTTTTGAGACGACCGTGGACAGTATTACTAGAATCTGGTTGATAATTCAGGCTACGCCCGGGCCAAAATTCGCGGTTTCACACTTCTACTATAGTATCTTCTAATTAATAAGCCATACTTTTGCTGGTATGTCCGTGAGCTACCTCTCGAACGCTTAGGGCTTCTAGTCTTATTCATGACATCGATTAAATATGTGTCTTTAATATTCAGTTTAGAGTGCTTGTGACTTGGGTTCCAAGGATGGAATGTTAACACTAAAACCAGTGCCGCGTCAGCCTTTTCAGGGGACTGAAGCAATTTTCAAAAACATGATTTTCTATATAATTTTTATAATTATTATAATACAATTTAAATGATATTAAAAATATCAAAACAGAAAATTGAAATGAAGTATAAAACAAAAATGACAACATTTATAGATTCAAAATTGCTTTTTTCTTATAGATAATATCAATATATGAGCTTTTTTTTTTTTATCTTTCTCAAAAATTCAGAAAAATAAAATTACGAGTGTTTATATAATAAAACTAAACAAGCATCAGACTTAGAATATGTTAGAAGAACAATAAGATTTTGTGAAATACATTTGAAAACAAAAATAATTAGGATCTTTAGAACTCGAATAAATAAAATTAAGACAAAATCTTATTTCTTTTTATTGACAAATAGTCTATAACAAGAATTTGGATTTTGAGCTAAGTACAAAATATAAATATTCTTGAACCGTTAGGCTGAGAATATTTTTTGAGATTTGGGCCCTAAGTTTTATGAATTACTAGGGTAAACCCGCCCTACGGACGTGCATTGTGAATAAACTAATTGAATAAATTATTTTAAAATTTTTAATTTATTTTAACTAAAAATAGCATTAAGTTCATAATTGTTTACAACAATTTTATTTATGTATTTTACTATTCATTTTAGAAAATTTAAAGACACATTCAACATATAATCCCACAATTATATGTTTTTTTTTCTTATTTTTGACACATTTTAACAAAATAATTACTTTTATCCTATTTAACATGTACACTATATATTAATCTTAGATCTCGAAGTTTGTAAGAAACAATCCAATAATACATGATGCAACTTGTGCTTTAGCATGGATTTGTTAGATGGATTTGTTAGCCGAAGCTGATTTATAAATTGAAGCTGGTTTAAATTAAAAATAGTTGAAGTTTGGTTTAAGTTAAAAATGGTTTACAAACGCGCAACTTCATTTGCCTTTGGAGGAAGGGCCAATGGTGCCTTAGCACTCAACTCATGCTCTTTGAAGTCTGGACGGCATGACGAAGTTATGCACTCGCAGGAGGAATTCTGCTCTTATACTTCATTAGTTGTGCTGGCTAAGACTGGGATTTTGCTTGCACTGACTGGGGTGGAAAAATTGTATGCAGAGTTTCCACGATTGTGGAGTTTTTTTCTGATAGATTTTGTTGGATAAAGATCATCTCCTGCCTTTGACTCCTCTGCCTACAATTCTTGATTCGTTTCCGTCTCTGTCATTGGCTCCAACTTTGTCTGAGAGGATTACTTGGGAGGCATGACAGATTTTCTTCTCAACAGATAAAACAGGCTAACAATAAAAATTTGAGCAGAAATCATAGCACAATACGTACATATCTGAAATGTCAATCTCTCTCTACTTATACAAAGTTCAAGAAATCAAGAAAGACGTGACTTTGAACAAAGCTATAGGTTAAAGAGGAATGAATGTTTTTAAAAACTATACATCAAATAAGAGTTTAGGCATCGGCCTTCTCATGCCTTTGATTATACACAATTGAACAGAACTTACATGGGCTAAAGAGTAGGTCCTGGAAGTGGATAACTGCGACAAAATATTCGCGCCACGGTGAACGACTTGTAGTGGGAGGAGAAATTAAACTACGAAAGCTTGAGATGGAAAGTGTAGCTCTTCCCAACAATGTTTTGGAGAAAGTGAAGGAGAGCATCTCATGTGGGGTTGCTCACCTTGTCCCTATAACAATTAACAAACCAACAATCAAATTCCACAGTGCCTCACGTAAGTAATACTATAGTTGATGATTAAGTTATGGTATTGATACATACCATGCGGTTAGCAACCTCTGCAGCATGCCAGCATGGACGTTAGTCTGCTTCGTCATAGCTGCCTCGAATGTAACAAACATAGCTGACTCTTCTCCAGCGGATAGCAGCATCTCTAACCTCGATTGAATGACAACCAAAGTGATTAGTACAATGATTCAAGTGTTCATTGTATATCAGGAGGTTAAAGATATGTGCTTTAGTGTCTTACCTTACAACCCAACATCATTTTTGTGAAAACATGATAATGACAAAACACGATCGAAAGAATGACATACTTGCGACTTCCACCAGTAAGAAGATCACTTGGCTGAAATATATCATCTTCAAGTGTCACAGTTGGAGTTTGAATGTTCCTATTAAAACCAACCTGCCGAACAATAATGTGAGCAACAAATCAAAGAATGAAACATCTAAATAAAAAAGAGAGGTCTGCCATCGAAATATAGGTATCTAATAGTAGAGATGATAATAAGGAAAACATATTGGGTCAGAAAAAATGAACATATAGCCCAACAAAGCGAGATTTTGGAGAAAAATAAAACAACTCATATGAGAACTCTCCCTCTGCTAGACATCATGGTCAGAGAGGCCTGACAGTTGCATAATATTGTATCATTTATAGGAACTAAACTCTTCTAGGGCCATTCCTTAATCTAAAGAGGGAAATCATCATTTGGAATTTTGACATATATTGTATTTTTCACTCTGATAATCAAGGAGAAGGTTGATTTAAGAGACTACATAACAAAGACGCAGCTGAAAATACATTTCAAGTAAGAACACACATACTCTAATGTCTCTACAACATCCTCGACGAACACAGAGTTAGAACACACATACTCTGTTGTTTAGGAAATACTTACTTCCTTTGCCACATCAGTCGTTTTGCAAACAAATGTTGATCCAAATACAAATTCCATGGCATTCCGCAAAGAATTAGAGAATGTCGAAATTAATGGTCATGGACTAATGGTTTCTGTCTGTCCGTAAATTTTCTTTTCTGAAACTAAAATCATAATTAACCCCAGTCTCTTAACTCGGATTCTTAGCTTCGGCCAAGAGACGGTTCTTATCTTTTCTTAGATTTTAACTAAGAAAAGTTAAGAACCGTCTCTTAAATAAAAGATATAAGAACCGTCTCTTAGTCTAAAAGTGTAAAATAAAAAAAAGTCAAATCATGAGTTAAGAACCCGGCTAAGAAACCGGGGTTAATGATGCTCTAACAATCAGTAGATAAACAGTTCTTGAACGTGACAATTATTTTCTGCATTGATTAATATATTAATTATCAGAAATTTAATAGGCTGATGGATGATGCAAATGTAACAGGTTCTGGAATTTTGAGCAGGCAACCAAAGCACCTTTATAAGAGCATCATTAACTCAAAACCCTACTTTAGATTTCTTAATAATTTTTAAATATTAAATGTCACTTAAGAGACCCAGTTAAGAGTCATCAACATTTTTGTGCTCCAATAGGAGTCTCTTATTTAGAGGTTCTTAAAAAAAAAATTAAGATGCATCAAGCTCACAACTATGACAAGGTTGTTCAAGACTGCAACCATTTGCGTAGTAAGTTTCTTTGTCAGTGTTACAACAACAAAAAGAACAAGAGTTTCCAGGTACTGAGTTTTGAGGAAAGTTAAATACAAACCCAAATAAGAAAGAAGAAAAAAACGGTCACTATATGTACACGGGTGGAAACAGATCTCGTGTTCAGTCTTTGTCTTTTCTTTTATTTTCAACGGGATGATGAAGCGAGAGACCAAAAGTTGAAGAGAAAAGAAGGGAGAGCAGCAAACCAGCTAATCAAGGCTAATGCTGTTGATGTTTCAAACTGAACACAATGGTTTGCCGAGCAGCTGTTCAGATCGTTGTCTATCAGAACCGTTATCCCTGCCGTTGCAAACGCCGCTGCAAAAGTCATCGTCGATGTCACCTGCCAAAAAAGGAGATTTGCTTATTTATCTATCCATTCATACAAGTTTTTTTATAAAAATGAGAGGCTAACTGATTCATAAATTGGTTGGTCTCACCCCATCACCAATTGCAAACAAGCTAACGAGTCGACGGTTCTGTAGGGAACGTTTGACCAAAATGGCATAGACATCAACTGTGGCTAGTGCAAGACTCCACAAGCTCTGCAAGCCAGTGGCTGCAACTAGATAGCTGATGATATACAGTCCAATAAAAAACAGTAATAAGCCATCTTTATAAACAATCACAAAACCTTGCTTTACTCATACAAATATAACTAAATATATTCACCGACCATGTGAAATGGATTCATTATGGCCAAAGCTTAATGCTAATACAAACATTCATAATAATAAGACTTCCTAACAACGTTACTAACATCACAAAGACAGCTCATCTAGTTTATAACCATATGATATAAACAAAGGAAAAAGGTAGATACAATAGCTACCTCACATAAGTGGACACACGAATTAAAATCAAGCATACACTTTCTTTGAGTACTTTGCTTGTTCAGAGAGAGAGGTTCTTACAACATTTAGCCAAACTGGCTAGTAATAAAATTGTAAAAAAGAAAGACACCAGTGGGCATCATAAGTAAATCCCATACAACTGTGGGAATGTGAATTCAAAGAAATTCAAAGATAGTCGTGAGACTATGGGACACCAGTAGGCATCATAACTCTGTCAAGTAGACTGGGAAGCGCCACTAGTGAATTCGAAAGATCAATACCAAACTTAAAAAGAAGAATCTGAAACCAATTACCATCAACAGGGCCTGCACATTGATGACGGGCACCAAAGAAACTAAAGCCTGCGTACAGGACAAGGCAATAAACTACCGTTGCGAGAGAAACTAAGTTACCCACCAAATAACTGCATTGACCAACAAAATCTAACTCAAACCACACAACAATCCTTTGAAATATCATATTATGCCTAAGCTGTATGATCCAAAGAGAAGACAATCTCAAAGAAGCAAGAAATCCCCAAACGCACAAACTCCTCTTTGGCAAGGGCCAAAACGAAATACCAAGAGCATTAATGTTATTATTACATAGAAGCCAACAAATCAGTAGACCAATATTCCTGAATCACAGCTAATCTAAAAACTCCAATTCCCAGAACCAAAGTTGGTCACTTTATTCTCAGCAACCTAACAATGGAGACTAACCGATTTGAAAACAAAGAGGTACAACCCACGAATTGGAATAGAAGTAGAGAGAGTCGAAGACTTACTCATCCTCAAACATGAGACGTCTCTGAACATCATCCATTCCAGCATCTGCCATTGCTGTACTGGAGAAAGCTCGAAAAGTCGGTAACTTTCTATCTGAAAGGGGAACGGAAACGGATCGGAGCGATGAGAGAGGCATGTGGTTGATCGCTGAGACGCTGCTCGAGTTCGCCGAAGTTCAACCAGGAAATCGAAGCCACTGCCGAGAGATCAAATTATTGGAGAGGAGAGGAGATTGAAGGATAAAAACAGAAAGTGCCAGTTCCGCGTTACCCTTCCCCACCTTAAAATCAACAAAAAATCAGGAAAGAACAAAGAAAAAAAAGTTGAATTTGACAGTAAAATAAAAAGATGCACATACCAAGTTGACAGCGGCTTGCTGCACTCTAGGTGGGACTAAAAGTGAGACTGAATTTTGTTACGCGCAGTTTCTGATTCTCTATTTGAAATACCATTGACATACTTTATCTTTTGGTTTTGACACCTTGACATACTTTCTGCTGTCAGTGTACTTTGGGCTTAGCTTTTGATTTTATCTTGACAAAATTTCCCCTGGGTGAAAAGAGAAGGTTGAGACTAAAAATACACCAGTTTCCTTCGCTTGAAAACAGTCACTACATTCTCCATTTTTGTAATTAATATGTGTCACATGAGCTTTTATCACGACCATTAGATTTTTTAATTTTAAGATTGATCCGATGGCTGGTGTTTAACCCGCGGTCAAAGTAGTTGTGGTTGAGTTGTGTGCGGCCGACAGTTGTGGTTATGAACTTTGATGTAGTGAAAAGTGTGGTTATGGACACATGATTGTCGTGGTTAATGAAATTAGTTGACAGAAGCGTAGACAATGGTTGACAACTGATAGTTGGTGGTTTAGTTGTTTTTGGTTGAGTTGTGTGCGTGGTTATGGACGCACTGTCGTGGTTAGTAAAATTAATTGACAGGAGCTTAGACAATGGTGTTGGTACGCCCAAAATTTGTGGTCATGATAGTTGTGGTTTAGTTGTGTGTTGGAGTAGATGTTCAATCGTCTCCTCAGAAACCTGTGGATGTGGGCAGAAATTGGATAGTCTTTGTGGATGTGGTCGAAAATTACAAATAAAGCTATTCTCCTTGAAACAAAAAACGAACAATCCAAGAGATAGAGACAGATTCCATCCTAATTATTTGTAAATGAGTACTAGAAAGACAAAACAATAAAGAGTTCTGTTTTTTCAAAGACGGAAACATTAACAGTGTCTTGATTAAGAACATCGATTTGAGAATAAAGAGCTTTAATGGTTTCTTCCATCAGCTTCTCAAAGCTTGCCAGAGCTTCTTGTAGCTTGGCCTCCACCTTCTTCCTTTCTGCTTTACAATGGCGGTTTGTTCGTCGAACGTTTTTACCTCTGTCGAACGCTTCACGCTGGTGAGCTTCTCCTCGATCTTACTGTCTCTCTTGTCCAGGAGTTTCCAAGCGGCGAGTAATAGATTTTGTTGTCGATAGAGAAGGAAGACACAAATCGTGGATTATGGTTTGTAAAACTATTTTCAGATTATACACTTTGCTGTCGGCCGATGAAGAATGAATATATACAGTCACTCAGGATTTCTTAGTTTTTCGATAGAAGAGCAAAAAGTAAAGTAAAAAAAATACTATTGGATATAATTAAAAAAATAGGGACAATTAGGTGAATATACAAATTTTGAGTGGAAATTGGTAAAGTGTGCATATTTTAAATTAATTTGCGATCCATGTTATCGACATTGGTAAAAAGACATGAGTAGTCTCTAGTTGAAGTTGTGAACTATTTGACTTACCCAGTTGCCAGTTATTTTGTCTTCTTCTAGCAAGCCACATATTTTTCGACAATGACATGTAGAGACAAAACAATTATGCAAGTACAAAAACTCGTTATATCATGTGGGAAAATGAGCATTTAATTCCCGAAGTACTTGAAATCGGCAGTTTTAATACTCAAGTATTGCTTGCGCATACTTATTCCCCAACTAATAGTTGACTGCGCAAAATTGAGAACAAAATAGTCAACTGTAAACTGATAAACGGAAAAATAACGGTTTCCGTCAACTTTTTAACTGTGGAATATTTTAATCATGATTTTGCGCAGTCAATGATTAGTTGGAGAACAAATATGCACATATAATTCTTGAGTATTTAATTTGCCGATTAAAAATACTTAAGGAATTAAAAACAACACTTTTTTTTTTAGAAAATCATAATTTGAAATATTCTCAAGTTAGATATAACCAATATACGAGAGTTTTACCTATTAGACAAAATTTTGTATTATTTTATATGTCATTGTAAAAAATCAACAATCTATTTCTAAAGGTAAATATCTCGTATAATGATTTTATTTAACTTGAAAATATTTTTACTTATGTGTTTTTTTAAAGGGATTGATGTTAGTGACTTTCAATCTTATACGAAATATAAAGAAAAAAATGAGTTTTTAATTCCTCAAGTATTTTCAATCGAAAAATTAAATATTCAAGTATTATATGCGCATATTTATTCCCCAATTAATCATTGACTGCGCAAAATCATGATTAGAATATTCTACCGTTAAAAAGTTGACGGAAACCGTTATTTTCCGTTCATCAGTTAACAGTTGACTATTTTGTTCTCAATTTTGCGCAGTCAACTATTAGTTGAGGAATAAATATGCGCAAGCAATACTTGAGTATTAAAACTGCCGATTTCAAATACTTCTGGAATTAAATGCTCATTTTCCCTTATATCATGTAAGTCATATTTGTATATATCTGCCTCACTCTCAACCAGAGAGATTGAGAAATTAACCAATGAAGTTCAAGCAAACAAGGTAAACAGTTAAACAATCTCAAATCCTGAAATTGATTAAAATTCTGAAAATATTGAAAAGCCTCGTTTTTTGCTCATCTTTTGGTTGTAATTAGTTATTCTATTTAAGAGCCGTAAGTTTTGATGTTAAAAACGAAAAATAATGAAGCTTATATGAAGAAAATTAATGTTGTCTTCGATGGAAAGTTGCAGAAACTGATAAATACTTAAAAGGAAGAAGATGATTTAATTACAAAAGAGCCACTCATTTAATAACATCAGGTGTATCTGGTTATTAACAAGTGTTACAAGATATTGTTTTACAATACCGATATACGTCAACTAAACTGGATAACAAGTGTTGAGATATAATTTGATGATATTACATGACTTGCATAAATGTGATGTCATTTGAAAGAATATGAATATCAGCAACATATTAATATATTCGGCATCAACAAATAATGAAACTCTAAACCCTAAACACTGAAACCTAAACTCTAAAATTAACACTAAACCCAAGGATTAATTCGGAATCTAAGGGTTAACCCTAAACCCAAGGATTAACCTTAAACACAATGGTTATCTCTAAATACTAGGGTTTAACACTAAACCATGAATCCAATGGTTAACACTAAACCCAAAGGTTAATAAAAAAACCCAAGAGTTAGCACTAAACCTAAGATTTAATATTAAACCTAAGGGTTAACACAAAATCCAAGGGTTAACACTAAACTCTAGATTAAAGGGTTAACCTTGGAGTTTAAGGTTTAGGATTAACCCTAGAGTTTAGTGTTAACCCTAGACTTTAAATTTTAGTGTTAACCCTAGAGTTTATGATTAACCCTAGAGTTTAGGGTTTAGTTTTTAGGGTTTAAAGTTTTGTTGCTGGCATTAACAACGTGATTTTTTTTTTGTTTTCTGCTAATTAATAACATTTTCTGATTTTTTCATAAATAGAAGATGACGTGGCTATTTCTTATTGGTTATAAATTTAGAGCTCACCCTAAGATTAACACTAAACCCTAAAAATTGGGGTTAACCTTAAACCATGAACACTAAACCTACAATCTATACACTTTTTTTTTTTTTGATCAAAACCCACAATCTATACACTAAACCCAAGGATTAACACTAAACCGTAAATCCAATGGTCAATTCAAGTAGTAACGCCAAGTCATCTCTATTTTTTTGTAAAACTCTAATTTGATGTACCGGGTATTCGTCAACTAAATTTTTTACAATACCGGATATACATCTACTAAACCGGATAACAAGTGTTGAGATGTAATTTGATGATATTACATGATTTGCATAAGTGTGAGGTCATTTGAAAGATTATGAATAAGTCAACAACATACTGATATATTCAGCATCAACAAATAATAATGTGTTCAATATGTATTATAACTGGATAAGACAAAAGTAATCTGGATTATGACAATAATATCTAGAACATGCTTTATGTATTGTAATGTGAATGCGTATTAAAACCGCATTCAAAGTTCAGGGTATAAATATAAAAGATGGAGTATATGTACTCGTGATTCCAAACGGTACACAGTTAAACCAGATAAAACTTGCTGGTTAATAGATCAGCCAAGCTAAACATTTTAGAAATGACTTTATGACCACGACTGAGTCTTCTGGATCCAAACTCGTTAAAATGTTTCCAAGATCCTCAAGCTTCTTTGTCTTGTGGTGCCAGTCATAATCATCAACAACCTCGTATCATTCTTGAAAATTCAGACAAAACATACAAACATTGCCTGTTTCAAAGGATCATACATGAAAAGCAGCAAAACTTAAGATTATATGAAAAGCAGCAAGAACAAGAAAAATACATAAAAGACCGAAAGTTCTTGTTGAAGCTACCATACTCTTTAAAGAGCTGTTCCAAATGAGGCTTACAATATAAGGCACGTATTTGGCTCAAACTAGCATTGTAGATCAACCAGATCAAATGGAGATTCCGACGGACACCAAGGTCGTCGGACATTTCTGACGGAATACTGACAAATTTCCGACCAAATCGAAAAAAATTAAGTCATCGAAATTCCGTCGGCTATTTCCGACGAAATTCCGACGAAATATGGTTCGTCGGAATTTTCCGACAACTTTTCGACGACATTCCGATAAAAAATGTAACCGTTGTAGTCGTCGGAAGTTCGTCGGTATATTCCGACGAATTTCCGACGACATTCCGATTAACAGCAAAGTCGTCGGAATTCCGTCGGTATTCCGACGAACCATGTGACCGTTGCCGACAAATATATATGACCGTTGTATAGCCGTTTG
>NC_027749.1:47089862-47091370 GCF_000695525.1 Brassica oleracea var. oleracea
TATGTGAGTCATATATCCTATTACCCTATGCAAATGATTAGTTTAAATTTAATATATATAAACTAATTAATTTTGCAATCATATATGTTTTTTTTTATAGGTGAATGATGGTTTGGCCAGAGGTCTTGTGTTCGATGATTGGATACGCGAATTTGTGCAGGGACCAAACTATGTGGTCAAATCATATCCTAAATTTTGTACGCGAGGATATGCATTCACAAGGAAAGGTCATTCTAAGACAACATATGATGCTGGTGTTTCATCTTCTTCTGGTGACGATGTCTACTACGGCAACATAAAAGAAATATTGGAAATCCAATTTCCTGGAATGGTTGGATTGCGTTGTGTAGTATTCTATTGTGATTGGTATGACACGACCCCAGATAGAGGAGTGAAGATTGACGCGTTTGGTGTTACATCAGTCCATTCGCGGCGGAAACTTCAATATTATGATCCCTTCATTCTTGGTTCGCAAGCTGATCAGGTATGTCAATCTATTCATAATTTTTTACCAATATAATTAATTAATGTTATATATTGAACTAATACTTGTATAATTGATATGTATAGGTGTGCTACATCAGTTACCCTTGGGTGGCGTACGGAAACGATCCATGGGTTACTGTAACGCAAATCAACCCAAGAGGACGAGTGGATGGAACTTCTGATGATGATGAACCATTGCAACCAGAGTCTACCAGCAACGCCCAGGCAGTTGAAGATTTGGAAAATGTTCAACTCGTTGAGAATTTGACTGTGTTTGGACATGATGCTGTCGTACATTCAGAGCCGGAAGCCGAGGTTGGGGAGTTTGATGAAGATTTTTTTTTTTTTTTTTTTTTTTTTTTTTTTTAATGGTCCGTCGGAAATCCCTCGCAATATACCGATGACATAGCGACGGCAATGGGTTTCATTGAAAATTGGAAAGGTCGTCGGTATTTCGTCGGAAAATACCGACGACATGTTTTTCTATAAAGTTTCAATCATAAAAATCTATAAATTTAGATGCCAAAACTATGAAAATAACACATAATAAGTGTTTAGTATAGTATTAGATCGCAACCGTTCAAATATAACAACTCATTAAAATATTTATGTATGCATATCATTGTTTTCATAACATCTCATCTTAACATTATGTACTTATACAATCATATTTATATAAGCTTACACTACAAAAAATGTTGTTGTGTAAAATCGTGTTATAAAACATTTTTATTGTTAAATCTTTATGCAAATACTATATATATTATCAAAGGTTTGGATTTTGCATTTAGAAACTTGAAAAGAACACCCTAAACACTAAGTCGTCGGAATTCCGTCGGAAAATACCGACGGAATGTGTCCGTCGGAAAATACTGACGGACACGTTCCGTCGGAATTTCAATTAGCCCGGGAGAACCAAACCGCTTGAAAATTTTCGCGAATCGGCATTTGGTATATTTTAAATATACCGACGGAATACCAACGAACCCGTGTCCGTCGGAATCCTCGGAAATAAAAACCCT
>NC_027749.1:47091698-47091935 GCF_000695525.1 Brassica oleracea var. oleracea
GGTTTCATCAGTTTGCGGTATAGTAACTCTTCATTTTTTTAAAGTTTGTACAGTTTTTTAAATATATTTACTTATTAAATTGTGTTTGTTTTGTAGCAAGAGTTCAACTGGCACTCCGATTTTACGGAAACAGTCCGTAAGAAATTCAACGAAAAGCCCATGGACTCTTAAACAAAGCAGATAAACGCGTGGAAAACAGTTTGGTAGAAGAACAAGAAGCCACGGTTCATCAACGGG
>NC_027749.1:47092022-47092438 GCF_000695525.1 Brassica oleracea var. oleracea
GCGGGAAAGGTATGTATGTGCACAACCTCGGCGCTTGCTCTATGTCTGCTAAGGAGGATGAACTTGTAAGTTTTTTATTATTATTTAGTTTTATATTTTTTAAATAAATATTTTATATATTTTTTGGCTAATAATGGCGGTTTTTTTAGATCGAAGCAAATGACGGTAATCCCGTTGATCGTCTCCAACTCATTAAGGTGGCTCACACTAACAAGACGACGGGTCAAATTCAGGACCCCGTGATCAGAGGTGTAGTTGATTTGGTGGAAGCTGAAATAGTTTCCCAATCTCAGCCTCTCTCTGATGACGGCGACTCCACGGGAGCTTCAACCAACCTGTCTCTATTGCAAATAAATGAGATGGTTGAAAAGGTAATTTTTTTTATTAATATATTTTTTTAATAATGTCGATTACTT
>NC_027749.1:47092913-47105061 GCF_000695525.1 Brassica oleracea var. oleracea
TGTCCGTCGGTAAATTCCGACGCCCAAAGTCCGTTGGAATACACCGAGGAACACTCTACGTCGGAATTGTCCGACGAACGTTCTCCGTCGGTACGTAGTTTTTCCGATGAACTCTGGTCTCGTGTATCCGCATCGTAATATCGTCGGAAGTTCGTCAGAATAACGTTTCTCGGTATCCGTCAGAAAGTCGTCGGAAGTTCTGACAAAATTCCGACGAATTTTTTTTTTCCAACGAAACGATACCGACGGACGGGTTCGTCGGAAATTCGTCGGAATCGGTCTATTCCGACAAATTTCCGACGATTTCGGCCATCAGAATCCCCTTGTTTTCTTGTAGTGTTAATATATTCGGCATCAACAAATAATGAAACTCTAAACCCTAAACACTGAACCCTAAACTCTAGAATTAACACTAAACCCAAGGATTAATTCGGAATCTAAAGGTTAACCCTAAACCCAAGGGTTAACCTTAAACACAATGGTTATCTCTAAATACTAGGGTTTAACAGTAAACCATGAATCCAATGGTTAACACTAAACCCAAAGGTTAATAAAAAAAACCCAAGAGTTAGCACTAAACCTAAGGTTTAATATTAAACCCAAGGGTTAACACGAAATCCAAGGGTTAACACTAAACTCTAAATTAAAGAGTTAACCTTGGAGTTTAAGGTTTAGGATTAACCCTAGAGTTTAGTGTTAACCCTAGACTTTAAATTTTAGTGTTAACCCTAGAGTTTATGATTAACCCTAGAGTTTAGGGTTTAGTTTTTAGGGTTTAAAGTTTTGTTGCTGGCATTAACAACGTGATTTTTTTTTTTTTTTTCTGCTAATTAATAACATTTTCTGATTTTTTCATAAATAGAAGATGACGTGGCTATTTCTTATTGGTTATAAATTTAGAGCTCACCCTAGGATTAACACTAAACCTTAAAAATTAGGGTTAACCTTAAACCATGAACACTAAACCCACAATCTATACACTAAACCCAAGGATTAACACTAAACCCTAAATCCAAGGTTCAATCCAAGTAGTAACGCCAAGTCATCTCTATTTTTTTGTAAAACTCTAATTTGATGTACCGGGTATTCGTCAACTAAATTTTTTACAATACCGGATATACATCTACTAAACCGGATAACAAGTGTTGAGATGTAATTTGATGATATTACATGATTTGCATAAGTGTGAGGTCATTTGAAAGATTATGAATAAGTCAACAACATACTGATATATTCAGCATCAACAAATAATAATGTGTTGAATATGTATTATAACTGGATAAGACAAAAGTAATCTGGATTATGACAATAATATCTAAATATAAAAGATGGAGTATATGTACTCGTGATTCCAAACGGTACACAGTTAAACCAGATAAAACTTGCTGGTTAATAGATCAGCCAAGCTAAACATTTTAGAAATGACTTTATGACCACGACTGAGTCTTCTGGATCCAAACTCGTTAAAATGTTTCCAAGATCCTCAAGCTTCTTTGTCTTGTGGTGCCAGTCATAATCATCAACAACCTCGTATCATTCTTGAAAATTCAGACAAAACATACAAACATTGCCTGTTTCAAAGGATCATACATGAAAAGCAGCAAAACTTAAGATTATATGAAAAGCAGCAAGAACAAGAAAAATACATAAAAGACCGAAAGTTCTTGTTGAAGCTACCATACTCTTTAAAGAGCTGTTCCAAATGAGGCTTACAATATAAGACACTTTCCATTGATGCATATTTTTTTCAGCTAAAAAGTCTAGGCGAAACACTAATCAAACAGAGAGAATGCAAAATCCAAAACCGATAACCAAAAAAGAAGAAACCAAATTAACCTTAAGTATTTTTTCAAGCAGGAGAAACATATCTCACAACTAAACGTTGACAACGCCATAGCAGCTCCAGCTCCATCGATGATCACATCAATTAAACCACATAGATATGAATAATTAATTTTGGGCTGCTATACTTTGTTGGAGCACAAAATTGCTGTATTAAAAAGAAGAAAAAAATTGTTATATAATGACGATAGAGAACCCATAAGAGCAATTTTGAAGACTGATACATTAGAACTCTAATGTCCCTGTCGGCGAACATCATATCAGACAGATCTACACGGGCTTCTTCACAGCCACTCACCGGAAGTTGAACGGACCGAGAACCCATAAGAGCAATTTTGAAGACGATATTTTTTCAGTGTAAAAGGGAGAATGTTAGGAAGATGAAAGAACGAGTGAGAGAACGATAAACATTAAACAGATGAACTCTATGGTTTCTTGCAAAACATTGAAAGTTTTTTAACATATGAACTCTCTGGTTTCTTGCAGAACATTGAAAGTTTTCATGAAAAAACTTTCACGTCTTTTCAGAATTAATGCACAAACGTGTTTGTGTCAGACTCTTCCTTTCATATATGTGACCGGCTACACAGGGACAGCGTCGCCATTATAAAAAATTAAACAGTACAATGTCCATCTGCCTAATTAAATAAGTTTCCATAGTTATCTACTGCAATTTCCCTAAAATACTTAATTGACTAAAAATAAATATTTGGTTTGTTTGGGCAAAGGGCATTTGAGAGAAATCACACCAAAAAAGTACTCTACAAGTTGGAAGTATGTTCAAACGTAAATAGAAGATGAGAAAGTATGTCATATTGTATTTTTTTCAATACCATTTATGGTCTTTGTCTTCTTCTGTAAGGAAAAAAATGAAAATATTGAACACCAAATCTGAGCAGAACACAAAAAAGACAAACGATTAAAGGTTTTTAATCAGAAACATGATTTGTACATGTTCAGAGAACTCGAGAATTTTTTTCTCAAATCTCTAAAAGATTTTTAATCTCTAACTAAGACACCTACAGACCCGCATTGAGACGACACCATTCTATTGGGAAAAAAATCAACAAATATTTGGATTTGTGAGCATGATGCTTATGGTATGTAGACAAACCTTTTTATAGCTGTATGTACCGCCTTGAAGAGAAGAGGGATTTATTGAATGTGAAATCGTGGTTGTAGTATGTCAAAGAAGTTAAGAAGTTCGTTAATGGCAGACAATCAATTCATCGCGCTTAACTGTTCCGGGGAGAAAAACATGAGATGAAACGACCCCAAGACTTCTCGATAAAGAGAATCATCATCAGATTCATCACGATTCATCTCGAATAGCTCCCCCGAAACGTTTTCGTTGATTAGAAGAGAAGAAAAAAATCGGGATTGAAGATTCACAAAGCCATTCTTCCCGTGGAATGAACATCCTGAAACTCCATAGCTGATATTAGAGAACGAAGAAAAAGATTCTTGGATTCATTGTGGAAGAAGAACATGAACCCTAAAATTTAGTGGGCTGGTGTCGCTGTATATTGGGCTGGCTAAAGGGATTGAGCAAAAAGCCCACAAAATCTGAAGGAAATGCTGGAGACAATATGCACAGCATCAGGGACAGGTGTCGCGCTCTCCTTTCCCTATTTGATGACATGGCGCAAGGAGATAGAGAGAATGGTCTTCTTTATATTATAACAAGTTGGGGGGCGGGGGAGGGGTCTAAAGGCACGTATTTGGCTCAAACTAGCATTGTAGATCAACCAGATCAAATGGAACAAGCCGATCTGAACGGAAAAAATAATGTTTATGCAGATCAATTGCAATTATTCCGAGTAAATCATAATAACCAGGATATTGCTAAACAAATCATAATAAACTGTATAGAAAGATACTGATTTTCTCATCGAATATTAGATAATGAGAAGAAAAAGTAAAATTTGAAATAGTTTTGTAAACTTAAAGAAGTTGTAGAAGAATAATGAATTATCAAGAGGAATGAAAAATAATAAGGGTCCGATTGGTAATGGCTGTAGCTTTAAAAAAATTGCTGTAGAAAAAAATATGTAGACTTTTTGTTGTGGCTTTAGATTTTGTTGTTTTAGAATTTTATAGAAAACTCCAAAAAATTGCTCTGGATTTTTGGCTCTACAGAGCACTTGTACAGCTTTAGGTTATTTTGTGATTTTGAAATTTTTATTAAAGTTTGATTGTTTTGAATTTAGTGCTGTAGAAATAAATGGGGTTATGAACAGCACCTACAGCTACTACCAATCACACGCTAATTAACAGGAAACGCCAACAATAAGAAACAAACTGTTAACCCTTGATTTGGGGTCATCCCAAGTGTGCCTACCTGTGTTAGTTCACAAAGAAACCGTTCACAAAATGCAATGTAGTGAAATTTCACATTTGTTATTCGTCTATATATATATCCAACCACTGACTACTACTAGATTCACATCAAATATTAAAAATACTCTCGTATCAAAATGTGGACCAACAAGTTTTTCTTCCTTCTTACAGTTGCATGCATGGCTGTGTTCGGTACAGCTCAAACGTTGCCTTCGATACCTGGACAGGACCCAGCAGATTGTTTGTCATCGTTGGAACTTATTCCCAACTGTATCTCAGAAATTTTTGGATCGATAATAAGTGGACAAATCGGGACTATTGGTCACTCTTGCTGCCATGCCTTTTTGGGTCTCAATGCAGATTGTGTCACTCAGACGTTTGCCTTTGCTCCTCTCTTCCCTCTGACTCTACGGGATCATTGTTCCAAACAATCGTAATGCCATAATTATCTACATGTTCTAGGTCATAAATGTGCTATCAAACAGTGTTATGTTTCGGCTTAAGTAACAACTTCCATGTAAACCCTATGTGATCAACTGATCATCTTTATCCATATTTCGTGTTGATATAACATGTGGATAACTATATAACAATAATAATAATAATAATCTAAAGGATAAGTCTAAACATAAACATGTTTGATTCCTCATAAAGCCGCTGTGTTACGTTCTTCTTTGACTTTGGTTGGTCACGTTAATACCATAAAATGTGTTACTATCTTATTTTTTCTTTGAACTATTTCTGTGTTACTATCTTGTTCACACAATATCTTTCGGTATGCAAGAGTGAGTGACGGACTTATTACTATTTATCTCCCTCTTTAGCATTGGTTGGCCTGATTCAAAAGATGGCCACCACTTTAAGCAAAAATTAAGATTATTGCAGATCAGTTGCAGAGTTACTGAAAAACAAATAGTACGAAACAATATGTACGAATTATATCATAATAAACCCTACAGAATAATGTTTGGACTTTGGATAGTAATCGCAAAAACATAACTAAAAGCCCCATATAATCCGCGTCTTGCGCACAATTACAATAGTTATTCGTTTCAAATCCAAGCACAAAGAATGCTTATGTAAATCTTTTTTCTTGATTAACGCATATATAAATCTTGAATGACAGATTATATATATTCTAATTGTCATTATGTTATTCATTTTTTTAATTACATAAAAACACCCAGACTAATAATAATGTGATATTTTTTTAATGTGATATCGAAGGGGATGGTGTGTTCACTAATCTTTTCAAAAAAAAATTATTTACCAATTTATCTGTTCAAAATAGTTTTGGTTCATCTTATTTAAATCACAAATATCTTAATATGTATCCCCTATATATTAATCCTGGAGCATTGCAACATATTTTCGTAGCCACGTGTCATCACGAGGATGACTCTTAGAATTGTTAGAAAAATAAGTTGGTCCATATAAACATATACTATGTTTTTTATTAAAGTAACTATCAATTTAATTAGTAGTGTACAAAATAATATTTTTTCTTTCCTTAAATAAAAGCTACGGAATTACCTAATATGGTTAAGATATATATTTTAACAATTTTTCTAACCTCTCATTTTTTTGTTTAATTTTATACTATTAAAAGAAATTAAACAATCACATTAAGCATATAATAAAAAATTTAGATTTTTTCTTATATGTTATATTTTGAATTTTTAAAAGTGACTATAAATTACAAAAAATAGTAAAAATCTCACATTGAAAATTTTGTGATAAATGGTTTAACTTTTTTTTTTTGTTCAAACAAGATACAAATGATGATCATATATATATCTTAGGGGTGGGCGTTCAGATACACGTTCGGGTTCGTATCGGGTATTTCAGTATAAAGGCATAAAACCCGTTCGGATATTTCTACACTTCGAGTCGGGTTCGGGTATTTTATGTTCGGGTTCGAATATTTTGGGCCGGGTTCGGATATTTAAATTTTGAAGAAAAAATAAATAAATTATTTATTGTTTAATTTTTTTGTATTTAAAATATATTTTAACTGATTTTCTAATTTTTCTAAAAAATTAAACTATTAATAGGTTTGGAGATAAAACTTTAAAAATAGAAAGACACTAATTTAGTTATTGTTTTGAAATTTTAGATGCAACTTTTGTTAATGCAAGACACAAGAGCTTGATATATATTTAAGTGAGTAGCAAATAATTTTGTCCATAATTATATGTATATTATCTAATTTTGTGCAATAAACATCATTAATATAAATATTTTGAATAAAATGAGAGAAGTAAACTAGAAATATAGTGTTAAGTATACTTATGTTTGATTATCTTCGGATATCCATTCGGGTTCGGATATTACCCGTTTGGATTCAAATATTACTCGAACTGGTGAAATAAGTAATTTGTTTTATTGTTCTAGAATTAGATGATTTTTAGACCGAGCTGGTGAATATATACTAGACATACATTTATATTTCGAGTTTGCACTTATATATTATATAACAGCTTGATATATTAGATTTGAACACTAATCTGTTAATATAGATTGCCGGTGATTTTTTTCAAAATTTTGATTCTTAGATATGTATCTGGAGTGAAACCAATTTTTACATATGTCCATTTTTTTAAACTTAATTCATATCAATAAAACAAAGACGAGAATGAAAACACAATTTTATAGAGGTAGAAAATGAACTCACTTATGAAGAGTCAATAGTAAACAAATCGAGAGCAGAAAACCTAATATCCTTTTGTTATTATACAATCGATGTTGCCTATTTGGTTTTGGTGATTTGTGTCAGCCGTAAAACTTAATTTTCTTTTGTGCATATGAAGTCTTAAAAATAATTAAAATGAGATGTAATACGTTAACTCTTCAACAACGATGATATATTTAAGAGACCAATATTTGTATTCGTCATTTATAAACGATAAAGATTGTAGTGTTGCAAAATGTTAAAACCATTTAATAAACAAACATTATTATAAAAACTCACCCCGCGCATGCGCGTGAGTTATCATCTAGTAAACTTAGGGCTGTTCAATATGGTAAAACCGAACCGTACCGAACCGAAATAGACAATATGGTTTGGTTTTGGTATATACCATATAAACCGAATGGATATAATTTTATAAAAACCGTAGGATTTGGATATGGTTTGGTATATAACCGATTAAACCGAATAAACCGAACAAAACCGATTAAAAGTAGAAACCAGAGTTTCGTGTTCAATTGAAAAAACATGACTTTAATGAACACTAACTATGAAAGACTGAAAAAACTTTTCTTTCATGTTTCTGTTTTGTTTCATATTTTTATTTTCAAAATTTCAAGCTTTGATTTTAGTTATAGATTTGATTATTTTATTTGATGGTAGAAGCATTTTTACTTTTTTGTTCATTTATTTGAACATGTAATATATTTTTAATAAATTACTGTGTTTAATAAATGACTGTGTTGACAATATGACTCTAAAATTCATATAATATGATCTCAAACTAAATAATTATGTTTTTTGGTATAAAACCGAATAAACCGAAAACCGACGGTATATAAACCGAACCGAACCGAAGTAAATATAGATTTAGAATGGTAGTTATATTTTACTAACCGAAATACTAAAAAACCGAACCTAAACCGAACCGATAACCGGATTGAACACCCCTAAGTAAACTATTAAAACATAATCACAAAGTTGGATCCAGCTTGATTCAAGGTTGGAATATTTTTTTTAAAAAAAGCTATATTTTATATATTTTCTTAACCTATACTATTACTAACTACTCACATTTAAATATAGCCTAATTATAGCTACAAATATCTGCAATTTGTTTGAAAAAATACGAACTTCCATATTTTACTAACTAAAGATTCTCAAATAACTAATTAGATTAACACAATCTCTAATATTATATTTCCTAAATCCTTTAAAAAAAATTTCCAAAATCTGGTCAAAAATATTTCCACCGAATATTTAGTATATTTTAATATGAATATTTAATTGAAGTTTCCTATTTTCTAATCATATAATTTTATTAACATTTGTATATTTTTGTAATAAATAAATTTAAACAATTAATCAAAAAAATTTCAATGTGAGATTTTTAATATTTTTAATAATTTATAATCGTTTTTAAAAACTAAAAATTTCAAAATTAAAGTATCAGGTCTCAATACTTTTAATGTAAATTTCAAAATTAACCTATTTATGTATTTTATATAGTATATAATTTAATTTAAATAATATTAAAAATATATATATATATATATATATATATATATAATTGTAATATCTATTAAATGATACTTCATATTCATATGATTTTATGATCATTTGTATATTTTATAACAAAAAAGTAAAACGATTGTTCATAAAATTTTCATTGTTAGAATTTTTTTAGTAATTTGTTGTCATTTAAAAAAAAAATCAAAATATAACATATAAGAAAAAACTTAGATTTTTATTAAATGGTTTATGTGATTGTTTCAGTTTTATTAAACATAAATGATGGAGGATACATAATTTATTATTCAAAATCATTAACTCTCGTATATATGTTAATCATATTAAGTAATTCTATAGCTTTTATGTAAGAAAATAATCCATAATATTCTTTTATCACTTCTAATCAATTTGAAAGTAATTTAATAAAAAGTATAATATATATTTAGATAAAACGACCTATTTTTCTAATGATTCTGAGAATTATTTTGTGATGACACGTGGCTCCACTCAAAAGTTGTAATACTCCTCAATTAATATATAAGGTATTTTGTTTGGTTTTGTCTTGACTTTTTTTTTAAATGACATCCTCCCATAATGTTCACACTAGAATAAGACATGCGCCTTGCACAGGGTAAAATTTTTTATTAAAAATATATAATTTAGAAAACATAAAATTTCTAACATTATATTTGATAGGTCCGTATATATATCAATCACTCATATTTTGTAACCCTCTTAGTGCATAGGATATATATAGAGCCGGTCCTCAGATTCTAAGGGTCTTATTCAAAATAAATAAATATTATTTTTTGTTTTGTATGTTAATTTTTTTAAAGTAGTTTAGATTTTCTTTAAAAACATTTTTATTAATAAAAATATTTTAATTATTTATTTTCTTTAAAATATAAAAGTTATTGATTTTAATAACATTATAATATATCATTTTATTCTACTATCAAGTATTATTTATATTTAAATCATAATAACAAAAAAAAACATTTCATATTTTATTATCTTCTTTATGAACTGTTTTTAATTTTTTTTGAATTTAGTTATATATTTAACACTAGTTATATTAATATATATGTATTGAAACAATATATTTAAAAAAAAAAATAAGTATCCCACAACGGTGGGAGATCTTTCAAATGTTTCAAAGAAATGGCCTCAAGTCCAGCTATGTGTATGTATAATAAGTTTATGTATGGTATTTGAATCAGGGCATACGATATAATTAATGTTCAAATGGTATAGATTTTACAAAAATCTTACGTCACGTGAATAATTATCGTAAAACTAACATATTAGCAAGAAACATTAAATATGTGATAACCCGTACCCTACGCATAATGAATTTTATATAAAAATAGTTTTACAAGCTTAAGACCTGCGCGATGAATGTTATATATAAAAATAATTTTTATCTATTATTATTTATTTATATGCATTTAAGTATTATGTATATAATTAAATTAGAGTAAAACATAAAGCACAACAATACATCTTATTTATTTAGGATATTTTTTAGTAAGTAAATCAAAAAAATCATTTTATTTATTTTATATGGTATATAACTAAATTTCAATGATATGGACATAGATAAATAATATATTTTAATATAAATATTTATTAGTGAGAATTCATACTCATGTGATAAACACAAAATTTCTAACGTGCGATTTTTTGAATGCAAATTTTAAAATTGAAATATTAAAGTTTCAATACTTTTCCAATAAAAATTTCGAAATTATCATATTTAAGTATTTTCTATGTATATAGTTTAATTCTAAACTATATTAATATATAATATGAATGTCTAGTAAATGAGATTTCATATTCATACGATTTATGATCATTTGTATCTTGTTATTACAAAAAAAAAGGTTAAACCATTGATCATAAAATTTTAGTGTGAGACATTTAACGTTTTTAATAATTCATATCGTTTTAAAAATTCAAAATATAATATATAAGAAAAAATTTAAATTTTTTTATTATATGGTTAATGTCTAGGTTGCATAGAAACGGAAACGGATACGCAGAAACGAAAATACTAAATTAATATATGCATTCAATTGATTATGTTTAGTATATTTTATAATACAAATAAATAAATAGCCATTCTATTTAATCATACGAAAATAAAATAAATCATCATTAAGCATCAAAGTCATATAAAAAATTCAAAATAACAAAACTCAGTACTTAAATATCAAATAACTTTAACTAAAATAAAAATCATAACAGAAAGTCAAAGACCAATAACATCATCTTCAGCCTCATTTTCATTAGCTCCATCAAACATGACCGCTTCCAACTCAGGTTCATCAAGAGAAAGATCCTCAAACTCATGTCTCCCAAGATTAGTCTCGTCCAGTGAATCAAATTGATCACCTCCACCGTCCCACATATGATTGGGACCATCCTTGTATGCAAGACTTCTTTTAGATAGAAGACAAAGATTAGTGTGCACAAGAAGACGAAGATTAGTGTGCACAAATACCAAATCTTCTGCTCTTTGCGGAGCAATCTTGTTTCTGGTTGCTGAATGTATAAATTTGTAAGTGCTCTAGTTCTTTTCACAACATGAAGAAATTGTTCTAATTTATTAAAATAACAAACTAATCCTTATATTTATTATTATTTATAGAAATTGTTCTAAAATAAAAAAAAAAAGTTTCTTAAACGTTTCCAAAACAGAATCGCGAGTTTCCATAATAGAAACGCAAGTTTCCATTAAGTTTCCAAACTGAAATTTTTAAGAAACGAGTTTCCAATGCGTTTCCACAAGTTTCCGAGAGATTCCGATTCCGAAACGTTTCCGAAACGTGAAACGGACCTTCAACGGAGTTTCCATGCAACATAGGTTAATGTGGTTGTTTAATATCTTTTAATAATATAAAACTAAACAAAAATAGATAAGATACAAAAATTATTATCAAATATTTATTATACATAATCATTAATTGTCATATATACGTTATCCATATTAGGCAATTCCGTAGCTTTTATTTAAAGAAAGTGCGAAAATATTTTTTTGTACACTATTTATCAATTTAATAGTTAGTTTAATAAAAGTATAATATAAATTAAGATAGACCAATTTATTTCTCTAAAAATTCTGAATTTCATTCACATGGTGACACGTGGCTACAAAATAATGTTGTAATGTTTCTCAATTAATATATAAGAGATTTTTCTGATTATAAGCAAAAGTGTTTTACAATAGGTAATTTTTAAAAAATCTAAAATCAATTAAAACAAAATTCTGTAGTGCATTGTTTAGGGACACATGTAACTGATACAAGACTTTTCAAGGGTCTAAGATCAAATCAATGTAGTATAAAAGATTGTCGAACCAATCCTAGATGATTATGATGCAAAGGGAATGCAAGACCATGCTTAATCTAAGTGCTACCAGTTTTTGAGATGATTTGAAACTAGATTACTACCTAAAATGCAATAAAGGCACAAGCTTTCTTTCTTATAAGAAGGGAGAACTCATGGGCTATGAGAATTGATCTTGGGTGATCAAGATTAAACCTAAAGGTGTCAACTTTTAACCAATCTATTTCTACCTTAGGCCTAGACACAATCCTAAGCAAACTCTATCTCTAGATGAATGCTCATTTACCTAGATAATTCAAGCATCAAATTCCTTTGGTTGAATGTTATCTAAATAATCATTAATCTCAAGTCTACTAGCCATCTTAACACCTTTAACAACAAATCCCTTTGGCAAAGGATGTTAAAAGCTTAGGAGAG
>NC_027749.1:47107449-47107674 GCF_000695525.1 Brassica oleracea var. oleracea
TCAGGCTCGAGATCAGTGGACCAAAAGGGGTAACCATACCGATCGCCAGATTGGCCGGAAAGGAAATGGGTTTTCTTCAAGTAAGCGAGATCAATGGAGGCTGGAGCATGATCCCGAGGTCCCAAATCTATCCCAAATGCTTCCAAGATCGGAGTAATGAAGCTCCCGATAAACAGGCTCGGTTTTTCATTCGGAGTTGTCCAAGCCCAATCTCGATAGTACTCA
>NC_027749.1:47107774-47108075 GCF_000695525.1 Brassica oleracea var. oleracea
AATAGGATTCTTCATAACCTCCTTGATGTCAAAGTGAAGAATGTTTCTCTTTCCAAGGTGAAGATAAACGATCTTGGAATGTCTTTCAAGTGCCTGGTCTCATGCTCATCTTCGTTCTTGTCTCCTTTGTTTCTCTAATGTCCATTGAGAGATGTAAAAATATCATTGTCGAATGATTAGGGAATAGACTTTCTGGTTTCAGTAAAACAAACTTGTTTATTATTCATGATAATTATAATTTTATAGTTTTTATATTTGTAGAGAACTGAAAGAGAGTCTACACTTCTTGTATTGTGTAAAG
>NC_027749.1:47108129-47109461 GCF_000695525.1 Brassica oleracea var. oleracea
AATCGCATAGACACCTCTCAAAAGTAAATTGCCCAATGGCACAAGGTAAAGTAAAGCTTCCTGGATCTTCAAGCTTCTTAGGGATGGTTAGCCTTTGGATAATAGCACTACACTCATGAGTAAGAACCACCATGTCTTCCATCTCCTTCTTCTTCTTAGTTACAACATCCTTGAGGAACTTGATGTATTGAGGCACTAGCATGAAGGCATCAATTATGGGCATAGTAATCTGAACTTCACTCATTTGTTTCTCAAATAAAGCCTTGTATTGCTCCAAAAGCTGTCTCTTGAATCTACCGGGAAAAGGAAGTTTTGGTTCATAGGGAGGAGGATTGAATAGAGCATCTTTTGATGAAGTAGCAATTTCATTCTTGTTCTCCCCCTTCTTTTCTTCTCCAATTTTACCCTTTCCTTTTGCTTCAACTATTTTCTCCAAGATCTCTTCATTGGTCTTCTCATCCATAATGACTACATCATCATCCACATTGATGACCACCTCCCCATCTTGCTTCTCATTATCCCTAATGAGATTTTTTGGTGGTAGCTGTTTTCCACTCCTAAGGGTGATGGCTTTCATTGTCTCCTTCGTATTTTGCTCTGACTTTCCAGGTAATGCCCCTTGTTGGCGACTTGGCTGAGAGTTCATTGAAGCAAACTGATTCTCCAAATGGCGGATCTTGTTGTTGAGCTCATTGTAACTGCCATCAATCTTGGAGTGAATTTTCGTGAAGTCATAACCCATTGTCTTCTCATTCTTGGCCTGAAAATCCAAAAGTTTCTTGAAGATTGCATCCACACTTGTATCTGAAGCTGGAGCTTGTGAAGAACTTCCTTGAGCTTGAGTAGACTGATTGTTGTTATTGTTGAAACCAGGAGGGGTGTTTTGCCTAGGCTGATAGCTCCCTTGCTGAGTGTTTTGCCTCTGCTGGTATCCTCCTTGCTGGTTGTTTGAGTAGGACTTTTGCTGGTAGTTGTTGTACTGAAAGTTAGGTTCCTTCCTGTACCAAGAACCATTGTTGTTGATGAAGCACAGCTCTTCTTGTCCTTCCAAACCATCAACTTCATTAATCTTGGGAGGAATCTCTTGAATAGGACCACCCACAAAATTGACCTGCTCTTGTTTAGCTTGGTTAGAAAGAAGCAAGTCCATCTTCTCCTGCAAGGACTTGATCTCTTTCTTTGTCTGTTGATCATCATTTCTGTTGACCCTATCATGCTCCTCGCTGTAGATTGAGTCGCTCTTAGCCATGTTCTCCACCAGTTCCTCTGCTTCTTCTTCACTTCTTCCCAAGAAGAAACCATTGCTGGCAGTATCAAGCCTGTTTCTGCACT
>NC_027749.1:47109846-47110368 GCF_000695525.1 Brassica oleracea var. oleracea
TCCTTGCTGAAACCATGATGAGGGCACTGAGACCAATAACCCTTGAACCTTTCCCATGCTTCACTGAAGCTCTCTAGACCTTTTTGTTAAAACCCGGAGATTTCGTTCCTGATCTTAGTTGTCCTTAAAGTAGAGAAGAACTTTTCTAGGAAGGCTCTCTTGCAATCTTCCCAAGTAGTGACAGTGTCACTTGGAAGAGTCTTCTCCCATTGGTGTGCCTTGTCTCCCAAAGAGAAAGGAAATAGCTTCAGCTTGAAAGCATCTTCAGAAACACCATTTGTCTTGGACAAGCCACAGTACTGATCAAACTTGTACAAGTGATCAAAAGGGTCTTCAGCAGCAAGACCATGATACTTGTTGTTCTCTATAGTGTTGAGCAGCCCTGACTTGATCTCGAAGTTGTTGTTCTCCACAGCTGGTGCTCTGATTCCCAACCTATGACCATGAATGTGAGGTTGATCATAGGCTCCAATGGCACGAGCTTGGCGCTGTGGATGTTGTGGCTGGCGCTGTGGTCTAAAA
>NC_027749.1:47110560-47111949 GCF_000695525.1 Brassica oleracea var. oleracea
GCACTTGGTCTCCATTTCTTGAGTCTTCATCTCTCGAGCGTCTACAGCGGCTTCAGTACACCGCTGCGTAAGGCCGCTCCCACACTTGGTCTCCGTTTCTCAGCGCTGGCAGCGGCTTCTTGAGGGGCAAAAAGGCCGCTGGGACTTCCTTATGCCGCTGGGACACTTGATCAATGCGTCTCCTTCTCGAGAATCACCCCTTTTTGCCTCCAAACCATCTCTAAATGCTCCAAAGTCACCAATTGAAATCTCCATCACTTGATAAGGACATATGTAATGCAATGCAACCCTAAACATATCTAAATGCTATCCTAAATGGTCAACATATGCTAGAATGAATGGTTAAAACAATGCAAATTGAAAAGATATCAGTAACCTAAACCTTTGTTATAGATTGGAGACTAATGTACTCCATACGATTATATTATAGTGACTATAGTAAAACAAACCACAAAAACACCGTTAGGTTTAATTCTATAGATGTAAACTTACCTCCACGATCCACCTCTAATCGTAAAAATATGTGATGAGGGACTTTTTCATATGTGAACCGGACGTCCACCTATAAACATGATGGGTAAAAATATTGTTCACCTTATTTGTTAATCATCAATCAAACAAAACGTATGCTTAATTTATATTAGATTTACTAAACGATAATCCGCGCGCATGCACGGAACGGATTTTTTTATACTAATTTTTGTTCATTAAATGGTTATAACATTTTGCAATACTATAATATTTATCGATTGTAAAATGACAAATACAAATGTTGGTCTCTTAATTGTATCATCGTTGTTGAAAAGTTAACGTATTACATCTCATTTTAATTATTTTTAAGACTTCATATGCACAAAAAGATATTAGTTTTTGCAGGTGACACAAATCACCAAAACCAGATAGGCAACATCGATTGTAAAATGATGAAAATGAATTAGGTTTTCTGCTCTCGATTTGTTTACTATTACTCTTAGTAAGTGATTTCATTTTTTACCTCTATAAAATTGTGCTTTCGTTCTCATTTTGTTTCACTGATATAAGTTTTGTTTTTTTTTTTAAATTTTTCTTTGAATTTGGTGAATTACATAAGTGTCAATTTAAAGTTATGGACATATGTAAAAATTAGTTTCACTCCATATACATATCTTTTTTTGGAACACTACTCCACTTACATAACTAAGAATCAAATTTTTGAAGAAAATCATCGGCAAAATCTATTCACAAGTTAGTGTTCAAATCTAATATATCAAGTTGTTATAGAATATAAGTGCTGACTCGAAATATAAATATATGTCTAGTATATATTCATCAGTTCGGTCTAAAAATCGTCTAATTCTAAAACTACAAAATAAATTACTTATTTTATTAATGTACGCTTTTGAAGTTTAG
>NC_027749.1:47112006-47119809 GCF_000695525.1 Brassica oleracea var. oleracea
ATATATATATATATATATATATATATATATAATACTTTACCATTCTATTATATGTAAACTATGTATAAGCTAAAAACTGTCTGATTTATTAAATGATAAACCAGAAAATTTATAATAAATAGTTTAAATATCTCATTCTTACAATTATAACAGCTAAATAGGATATTAGTGAGAAATAAACATTAGACGAATGATCAAATCTCTCATTCTTCGCAAAAAGAGGTGATTGGAATCTTGTCATGATATTTCATTAAAAACATTTTAGGAATAAAAATCAAGATTAAATTGTTTAATCTGAATGAAATAATAGATACATAGGCTTCCAATTTTAAAAATCACTTCTATTGAAGAATTGTATTTTTGGGATTGTCAAGGTCAAATAACATATTAGAAACGATCTATTTAAAAAATAATTTGTATACATAAAAGTATATACATTATAGTAGGCACATAAATCAAAACAAATACCCTTTTTGTTTATTTACAATCATGTTTTTGGTAAATAAATCAAAATAATCATTTTATTTATTTTATATGGTATATAATTAAACTTTAATGATATTGACATAGATATATATATATATATAGAATATTTTAATATAAATATTTATTATTAACACTTTCTACTCATATGATTTTATTAACATTTGTACATTTTCTATAACAAAAGTTTAAACTGTTGATCACAAAAATTTTAATGTGAGATTTTTCAATATAAAATGCAAAATTAAAATATTAAAATCTAAGTAATTTTTCAATGCAAATTTACATTTAACATATTTTTATATACTATATAATTTAATTTAAATGATATTAATATATATATATATGTATATCACAAAATGAGACTTCATTTTCATACGATTTATGATCATTTGTATCTTGCTTAAATAAAAAATGTTAATCCATTGATCACAAATTTTTTAATGTGAGACTTTTACCATTTTTAATAATTTATAATCGTTTAAAAAATTAAAAATATAATATATATATATAAGAAAAATATCTAACTATTTATTATATGTTTAATATGATTGTTTAATTTCTTTGAATAATATAAATGTTTTTTTTTAAAAGGATACAAAATTGTAACCAATTATGTATTATTCATAATCATTAATTGTCATATATATGCTAATCATATTAGGTAATTCCGTAGGCTTTATTTAAGAAAAGAATTGATAATATTCTTTTATACACTATTAATCAATTTGATATTTAGTTTAATAAAAAGTATAATATATATTTATATGGACCAACTTATTTTCCTAAGGATTCTAAAAATTATCATAGTGATGACAAGTGGCTACGAAAACATATTGTAATGCTTCAGGATTAATATATACTAGGATAAGACATGCGCTTTGCACAGGGTGAGTTTATTTTTATATATTATTGATAAAAAAAATTTTATATATTTGATCATTTTATTTATACATATACAATATTTTTTGTTGTTATTATATAATTTATTTCCGATGGACCGGATCAATTTTTATTAAAAATTGTGGAACTAAACTATAATTAATATATCATGGCTTGATCGAACATTAATCAAATTATGACACAACATCTTTATTTTTTCACCTCAAATATTCTTGAAAAAATGAACAGTATTGTTTCCACAGTTGAATTATTTTGACATTTATCTTTCATATGATTTTGAAAGGTTTCAGATCAACCATCGAATTGATACATGTAATTTTAATGCTTTTGGTCATATCTTTAAGGAAAACTTACATTTTTGTAATTTAAAGTCGTTTTAAATAATTAAAAATATAGCATATAAGAAAAAATCTAACATATAAGAAAAATATAACATATAAGGTTTCCTCATTTTTGTAATTTAAAGTCATTTAAAAAAATTCAAAATACAACATATAAGAAATGATCTAATTTTTTTTATTATATGGTTAATGTGATTGTTTAATTTTTCTTATTAAAAAAATTAAACAAAAATGAAAAAAGATGCAAAAATTGTTATCAAATCTTTATTATTCATAGTCATTAATTGTCATATATATGTTAATCATATTAAGTAATTTCGTAGCTTTTATTTAAGGAAAGAATACACACTTCTTATATTTTGAGTTAATATAATGTGTCCTAGTAATTGAATTTGGACTAACATTTTTTTCAATTGATTCTTAAGCTGCTACATAAGCTAAATTGGCATCATAATTAAGTGACACCGCATAGTCTCTACTCAAGGTTACAATTTTTCAAATGATGTTCAATTAATTTATAGGGATGGGACTACTTCTTCTTTCTATCATCGTGCATAGTATTATAGAGAAAAGAGTTTATGACAATCTTCTCTGCAACACGCATCATCTCTTCTCTCTCATGATTTGGCAATATCCATCGTGAAATTAACCATCACCGCCGGTGAAACAAACTACCCACAGCTTTGAAAGGTCTTAGACAAAGACTATGGTTTAGTTTTCCAGTTATCAGGCGGTTGAAGAAGTCTTGAGACCGAGACTATAAATGAACCCAATACAAATTATTTACATTACCGCAAGGCTTAAAATCTTTAGAAAAAAACGACCAACGACTGAAAAGAGTTTATGACAAAGACTAACAAAACATGGTTCTTAGTTAGCGCAAGCCCTGGCAAAGTATTTAAACAAAGACTACGCGTGGGTTGTTAAGGACAAGAAAAATGACCAACGGTTTAGACAAGCCTTTAAGACAAAGACTGTAACCTAATCGATTTTTTTTTTGTAAGAACCTAATCGATTTTTGGTTTGTGGAAAGGGAAAAACCGACCAACAACACCAAGTTTAGACACTATGAACCAAAAATTGAGTCGGTTTTTGGCGTGTTGGATTGTAAAAATGACCAATGGCAAACCAAGTCTTAAGACATAAACTACGAACCAGAAAATTGAATCGGTTCTTGACTTGTTGGATGATAAAAAACGACCAACAGATTAAGCTAGATCTTAAGTCAGAGACTATGAACCTAAAATTGATTCCTCACTTCACTACTTACGGATTAGAAATTTTTTTTGTAAAAGTTGTTATGGAAAAACGATCAATCTCATAAAAAAAGTCTTAAGAAGACTAAGAGCATGTTTATTGTAGGTCTCTTAGGTTGAGTCTTTTAGCGTAATATAAGATACGATCTCTTAGTTTTTAACTAAAAAAACTAAGAGACGTCTCTTATATCTCTTATTTAAGAGACGTCTCTTAGCTTTTTTAGTTAAAAGCTAAGAGACCGTATCTTATATTACGTTAAGACATCCAACCTAAGAGACCTGCAATACACATGCTCATGAATCTGTAATATTTTCCTTATTTTGTTTCGCTAAGAATATTTTCCTTACTTTGTTATTAGTTGATACAACCTATGAAAATCACAAGAATGTGACACATACACGAAGTAAAGGCTAGTTCCGTTTGTGTAGGTGTACTCACTAGTGCCAATGATTTTCAGGTATATACAGGGCCGGCCCTGAGATTTATGGGGCCGTATGCGGTTTTTAAAAAATTTCAGCTAAAAATTTCTTTTAGTAAATTTGGGGGCCTAAAAAAAAAATTTGGGAGGTTTTTTTCTATGTAATTTTTTCCAAAATTTTTGGGGGGCTAAGGCCAATGTTTCGTTAGGCTTTGCCCAGGAAAATTATATATCACTTAGCTTAGCTTAGTTTGTAAATTATAACAACGTATGCACTCTTGTGTTACTATCTTGTATATCGTGTATGCAAGAGTAAGTAATAGACTTATAAGTATACTATCTTCGTCTTTTGCATTGAGTTGGTCTGATTCAAAAGGTGGGGGTACAACATTCACATATGGAGGTGAAAAGGCCTTTCTATACCCTAAAGAAGGCTCTCGAAAATGTTCCTCCTCCTAGAGACTTCAAAATGCTAATGGTCATCTGAACATAGCTCCCTTTTTTGGGTCAATGTCAGTTCATTTCATAGAAATGGCACTGAGATACAATAAACTTGAATTCTTAAATAGCCCTTTAATTTGCTTAGCATAGCTCCCTTTTGATTTTCTTTTTCTGTTGGTAGGTTCTAGTCGGTTAATCTTTTATTAAACAAACGATCAGGAGAAAGGAATCAGATCTCTTTTTGGAAAAGATGTCTCAGGATGAGTTTTATGTAGAACCATTGTGTACAGAAAAGCTTCGTTGTCTCCCTTTCTTTTTTTAAATGCCGCTCAAGCCAGAAGAGACTAGTGTCCTTTATGTCCAACTATTTTTTTTTCCTTTCATACTTATACATTGCAGAAATTTATATTGTTCTGACGTTTTGATCAATTCTCCAACAGTGTATCCTGGACAAATCATTGACTACGATAAATTGGTTCATAATTTAGAACTGAGTCCAGAAACCGAGTTCAAATAACTAAATAGACTTAATAACATCAAAGATCACTCGTTTAGAGAGAGACCAACGAATATCAACCTTGAAGTTTTATTACTGACTCTTGGAAGTTAGAAGAGAGATACTTTTTTTTTGTAACACTTTTTTTTTAACACTGAAGAGAGATACATATACGTCTATTTACTTGAAGAATAAAAACACACATGGAGTAGATCATTAGTGTCAGTCCTTTTTTCCACATTCTATGTTTTTTATCGACTAACACTACTAGGAATGTGAGTTACCTTGATTCATAATGCATCAAACAAGTTCAAGAACTAGTGTATCAGTAAAAAAAAGTTGAAGAACTAGTGTAGATCGATCAAACAGTTTAAGCAAAACTAATATTATTGCAGATCAATTGCAGTTATTCTAGAACAAATAGTACAATTAATGCCACCGTTTCATAATATATAATATATATATATATATATATATATATATATATTTAACAACTTGAATTTATTAATTATAGTGTTAAAAGGTAATACAAATACATACATATTTCATTTTCATATGAAACTAAAAAAACAACAAACAGAAGACAACAATAGATCAAGTGAAATCCTCCTGGATACACTTCTTCAAATGTCTTCTTTTTAAATAGTGTCAATTCTAATAATTTCCTTGCGAGCTTTAAATCTTGGTCGCATCATTGATACCAATTTTATTTGTTGTATTACGTTGAGCTTATCCCAGATTAGAGCTATAGATATCTTCCTGTATAGAATCCAATGTACTGATTCAACCATGAAAACTAAAATCCGAAATAGCCAACTTTCAACGATTGTAAAAATATAGCCATACAAGAAAGAAAATACATCTTTCATTCTGAACTGTCATTTTTTCCATGGTGGTTTCCATGGTTTCAACTATAGATCAGATTTATCCATACTTCGATACCAAATATATTGTATCAAAATATAGGATTTAAAAGATTTGTCACCTGTTTTTGAAGTTGTTTTTCTACTTCTGGTCTGAGCATGTACCATTTTCAACAAATCTTGCAATCTTCCTGGATCCCAAACTCTCCGGCCAATGCACCAGCGAACTCGAAGAAAAAAACAGCCGTTCAATCAACATTTGACTATATTTTGTCAAACGGACATCGCAATGGAGTTTATCCACCACAGAGATGAAAAATATCTGAATGAAACTCCCGTAGAAAGGCTCCACCCCGACATCGTGATAGAATTCTAGTAACATGATATGTATGTGATGAACCCAACGTGCTGTTGATGATGTTTCAACCGAATTGTGGATACCCAAATTCTGGTTAAGAATCATCATCAGCAAGACTTGATCCTTCACATGCTTGGTAAGAAAAAAAAAGAAATATAAAGGTACAGATGCGTTTGTGTATAAGGACCATTATCATGGTCATTGACAACATCACGATCATCTTACCGAAGGCCATCACAACTTTGATGCCTTAACCGGAGCAAGAAGTCGATCAATTGAAAAGGGATGGCAATCGCATCTTTGATCGCCCACTAACCGCTTTTTTGATAATGTGTCTATTTTTTCTATTCTATTCATAATATATATATATATATGTATGATATTTTAGAAGGTTTTTGGTGAAAATATAAGATATTAAGATGTTTTAAGATTTATATGTTAGCTTTACTGGAAACTGTTTTCCCAATTAAATTTTTCATTTTTTTATAATTGGTTGAATTATTTTTAGTAAGGTATTGTAGAGAAAATTAAGTAATTTCTTAATGTTTGTGCGTTTAAGCATAACATTCTACGTTATGAAACATAGGGAGTATTAAATTCTATCACACTAATAAACCATACAGAATAATAATTGGATAGTAATCGCATTATAGCCTAACGAGTCGTACGTACAAGAATAAGAGAACAAATAGTAAACTATCAGGAGGAACCACCAATAATACGAAACAAACTGTGTTAACCTTTATTTGGGGTCATTCAAAGAGTGCCTACGTTAATTGACAAAGAAACCGTTCACACAAATGCAATGTAATAAAATTTCACATTTGATTCTTGTCCTATATAATATCCAATCACTGACTACTATTAAATCCATACCAAAGATTTTTTTTTTTTAAATAACTTATTACGATTCTCTAATAAAAAATCTGGATGATCAACAAGTTTTTCTTCCTTCTTCCAGTTGCATGCATGGCCGTGTTGGGTACAGCTCAAACGTTGCCTTCGCAGCCTATACCTGGACAGGACCCAACAGATTGTATGTCATCCCTGTATGCTATTCCGAACTGTCTCCAAGAAATTGTCCATTCGTTTGTAAACGGAGAATTCGGGACTATTGGTCACTCTTGTTGTCATGCCTTTTTGGGTCTCAGTGCAGATTGTATTACTGAGAGGTTTGCCTTCGCTCCCCAATTCCCTCCGACTCTAAGGGATCATTGTTCCCGACAATGATGATTATAACAATTAATGTCATAATCCTTTCCAGTCTTTGTTTCGAAATGTGCTATCAAACAATGTTATGTTTCTGCTTATTAACAACTTTTAACTTCCATATAAACACTATCTTACCTGCTTTAGCCATATTTCATGTTGATGTAAACATATTGCGGATAACTAAATCATAATAAGGATATATTACAATACATGTTATGGTTTCCGACTTGAGAGTATTATGGGCTTTGGTCCAAAAACTCGTGATAATATGAACAAGTTTGGTTCCTCACAAAGCATAAGTGTTCTCCTTCGGCGTTGATTGGTCACGTTAATACCATACTATTTGTTACTATCTTGTACACGAAATATCTTTCGGTATGCAAGGGTAAGTAACATACTTTTAATTTCTATTTATGATGAGAGTTACCTGGATACAAACTGAGATATTAAGACATCATACACTACTCAGAATCTGAGTTACCTGAATTCATATTAATGCCTTAAACAAGTTCAAGAACTAATGTATCAGTTAAAAAAAAAAAAGTTCAAGAACTAGTGTAGATCAAACAGCTAGTTTAAGCAAAAATGAATATTATTGCAGATCAATTGCAGTTGTAGAACAAATAGTACAAAACCACCATTTCATAATATATGATATTTTAGAATGTTTTTGGTGTTTCCAAAATATATTGTCTTAGGATGTTTTGAGATTTCTATGTTAACTTTATTGAAAAGCTGTTTTACCAGTTATATTTTTCATTCTTTTTTTTATGATTGGTTGAATTAATTTTAATTATATTTTTAATAAGGTTTTTTAGAGAAAAGTAATTTCTTAATCTGTGTTTAAGCATTACATTCTACAATATGAAACATAGGGAGTATTAAATTCTATCACCCTAATAAACCATACAGAATAATATTTGGATATTAATCGCAAAAACAAGATGAAGATTGAGTTGAAGACATAGTTTCGATGGGTTTTTTCAAAAATAAACTTAGATACAAGACAACAACAAATGTAAAAACATAAG
>NC_027749.1:47119868-47155730 GCF_000695525.1 Brassica oleracea var. oleracea
ATTAAAGTCTTTTATGTCTGAGTTTGCCATAACTTTATTTTAAATGACATCTTCTCTTAGGCATGGATATTCGAGTCCTCTAGTCGGGTTCGGATAAGGTTTAGTCGGGTATAGGTTCTTCGGGTCTTATATATTAGAATTTAATATGGTAATTAAAACTTGTCAGTTCATGATCGGTTCGGATTATATCGGGTCATGAAGGCTCCGGATCATTTGGGGTCCAATTGTCTAGGAACTGCTAATATCCACTATTTTTTGGTTCCTAAAAAGTTTGGTTTCGGGTATTTAAGACCCGATTACCCGAAAAGAACTCGAAACCTGAAAAAATACCTGAAACTCCGGAAAATACCTAAAATTTTATCCAAAATCTAACCCGTATACCCGAAAAATACCCAAAATTTTATATGATTACCCGAATTATATTCTCGAAGATCCAAAATTTTACCTGAAACCCAAAACTATACCCAAAACCCAACACGGTACCGGAAAACCAAATCCAAAACTTAAAAAAAATATCTATAATACGAAAAATATACTGAAACATCCATATATACTAGAAATTTTGGATATACAGGTCTCAGGTTCGGTTCGGTTCGGGTCGAGTCCAAGACCCGTGAATCCTCTACAACAAAATCTAATGGTGTAAAATAGAATTACTCGTACCCGAATCCATTTTTCCGGGTCGGTTCCAGTTTGGATTTTTGGGTCCGGGTAAAATACCCATGTCTATCCTCCGTTTATGTTCAAATTTTTATCAGTACACTCATTTATGCTGATATCGAGATGGTTAAGGAAGTTCTCAACGTACAATTATTCGAATAATAAATCAATTTAAGTAAGAAAAGTAAAATGTCAGGAAAAATTGATACTAATAATTAGAAGAGAAAATCAAATTTGTAACAGTTTTGTGAACTTCAAAAAGAGTCGTACGAAGAAGAATAAGAGGACTAATACTGTAGTAAACTATCAGAAGGAACCATCAATAATACGAAACAAACTGTGTTAACCTTTATTTAGGGTCATCCCAAGAATGCCTATGTTAATTGACAAAGAAACCGTTCACATAAATGAAATGTAGTGAAATTTCACATTTTTATCGTCCTATATATATATCCAATCACTGACTAATATTAAACCCATACCAAAGCTTAAACATCAATAACTTATTACAATTCTCTTATCAAAAATTCGGATGATCAACAAGTTTTTATTCCTTCTGCCAGTTGCATTCATGGCCGTGTTTGGTACAGCTCAAACGTTGCCTTCGCAGCCTATACTGGACAGGACCCAGCAGAGTGTTTGTTATTCCCAACTGTATCCCAGAAATTATCCAATCGTTAGTAAACGGAGAAATCGGGACTGTTAGTCATTCTTGTTGTCATGCCTTCTTAGGTCTCAGTGCAGATTGTATTACTGAGAGGTTTGACTTCACTCCAGAAGACTTCCCTCCGGCTCTAAGAGATTATTGTTCCCGACAATGATGATAAATGACAATGAATGCCATAATCCTTTCGAGTCTTTGTTTCAAGGGTGTTATTATTATCCTACATGTTCTAGGTCATAAATGTGCTATTCCCAACAATGTTATGTTTCTGCTTAAATAATAACTCCTTTTTACTTACATATTCCATATTTCATGTTAATGTAAACATCTTGCGGATAACTAAATCATATTCCATCCGTTTCATATTGTAAGTAGTTTTAGGGAAATATTTTTGTTTCAAAATGTAAGTAGTTTTCGTATTTCTATGTAACTTTTATATTTATTGAATCCAGTGTGACCAATCAAATTAAATAGACTTATTTTTTATTGGTTAAATTATATCTAACTTATTTACTATAAAATACTTTTTAAAAACATAATAATTTTCTTAACTTTCGCGCTTTTAGCCAAAACTACTTATATTATGAAACGGAGGGAGTAATAAGGATAAGTCGACACTATAATACTCTTTCTTTTTTAAATAATGTATGTTTTAGAAATTTTACACATATTAATAAAACCTATTAAATTTTAATTACAACCAATACATAATTTTGTGATTATCTATATTTCCTACCATTCTAAACCAATAAGAATTTTAAAATACAATTAATATTTTTGAAGTTTACACTTAATTATTATTAATTGATAAAAATACATTGAAAATAAATAAAAATATATTTTTTGATTTTTTTTAAACATGTATTTTTTTTTTCTTCTCATCAATAGATATTTGATTAACGGGCCTAAAAGCCCACAATACAAAATACATAAGCCCAAGAAAACGGGCCAAAATACAACAAAAATCTGGACCCAAGGCCCAACTACGAGACCCCTAGGAGACAAATGAGGCTCCGCCGCCGCGCGGACAAACGCTGCGGCTCCGACGTCGCCCTCGCTTCGAAACACCACCGGGTAATCAACCATCGATTCACCCGCATCCACCGGAGCTCACTAACTCCACACCATCACCACCGCAAACATCTTCAACTCAAGTGAACCCAATATCGGAGAGCATCAATCGACTGTTCGAGATCTCATCCTTTACCATTCATCCCAATCACCGAGAAGAAAGCTTCACGCGAACCATCACTGTTAACCATGGTCGAGCTTCGATCGTCCTCCGACGAGATCTCCACCAACCTTAACCAAACCAAAAGCGTAAAACTAAAAGGAAGGAGAAAACCAAACCCTAAAACAGAACTAGGGAACCAAAAGTCGGCGAGGCAAAGCAAGGAACGCCTTCACCCCCCGGGATCTAGACCGACGACGGCAGAGCTGACGAAGCCTCCACCTCTCGGGGACAGGAACCGGCGTCGACGGAGCTGGAGGAGCCTCTGTCTCTCGGAGACAAAACCAAGTAGTCGAACGATGAGCTTCACTGCGCCTTCCTCAACACGACTGCGCCTTTACGCCAGAGACAGATCCGCCATGTGCGGCCTTGTTCCAGAGCTCAGGCAAGGCGGAGGAAAGAGGGAACGAGAGCGAAGCAAAAATCAACAGCTTTAAACGTGGCTTGAGTGACTCCGGTGACGGCACGCACGCTCACGCGCCGGCCGGTCAGCGGACCCGGTTATAGATCTACTTTCTCTTGAGAGAGTCCTCTTTGTTTTTATAAAACGGAGGGAATACATGATATATTATGGTTTCGACTTGAGAGTCGCTCAAGTATGTTGGGCTGTGGTCCAAAACCTCGTGATAATACGAAGAAGTTTGATTGCACAAACCTTATGTGTTCTCCTTCAGCTTTGATTGGTCACGTTAAAGTATGCAAGAGTAAGTAACGGATTTATTCAAAAGGTAGGGGGCACCACATGTACAGATGAAAAGAAGAAAAGAAAAATTACTGCATTTTCCTTGATTGTAAGAAAGGCAAACAGAGGATATTCAAACCACCAAGAAGACATGGACTTCAACCAGCATTTCGGCAAGTTCCGAGCCTTGTGGGCTGAGTTGGAGATGCTGAGGCCAAGCACCGTGGATCCAACTATCCTAAGAGACCGGAGGGAGCAAGACAAGGTGTTTGCTCTACTCCTCACATTGAATCCCGGCTACAATGACCTCATTAAGCACTTGCTTAGAGCCGAGAAGCTACCAACCTTGGAAGAGGTGTGCTCTCACATTCAAAAGGAGCAAGGATCTGTAGGTCTCTTTGGAGGAAAAGGGGAGCTTGTGCTGGCAAACCAAGCTGAAGGAACTGCAAACAAAAGTTACTACAAGCCGGAGGACAAGAAAAGTTGGGTATGTGATCACTGTAAGAAAAAAGGGCACGGGAAGGACAAGTGTTGGATTCTCCACCCACATCTCAAACCACAGAAGTTCAAAACTCCTTACTATAATGCAAGAGCCAACTTCTCTGATGACATAGGTGAACCAACTACTCCTCGTTCCATGAGATCTGCCTCAAGCAATAATCATGCCGGTGAAGGAAAAGCACTTGCATACAGCAGTTCCGGTAGCGTGAGAACCAATCAGGATGAGTCCATCAGACGCTCTGACATTGAGACCCTCATCAAAGCCCTCAAAGATAACTCTGGTAATATTCTTGGTACATCTTTACATGCTAATCAAATGGGTCACTCCTTGAATGCTATTACTAACTTAAAAATGACCAAACCTTTAGTAATTGATTCAGGAGCTAGCCACCATATGGTTAGTGATCTAGGGTTGATTAAAAATGTTGTTCCAACCCTAGGAAATGTTCTGGTAGCTAATGGCGAGATGGTACCAATTAAAGGGATAGGTGAACTCAGGCTATTTGAAAAGAATTCCAAAGCTTTCTATATGCCTAATTTCACATCTAACTTGTTATCTGTAAAAAGGGTTACTACTGATTTAAATTGCAATGTTACCTTCACGCCTAATGATGTCTATTTTCAGGATATTGAAACTAGTAGGTTACTTGGCAAAGGTGTAAACAAGGGAGACTTGTACTTGCTTGAAGACACTAAACCAACAACCGATTTATCTCTTGCTTTAAGTTCTTGTTTTAATTTCCCTAAAGATGTCATGTGGCATGCTAGATTAGGTCATCCTCACTCTCGTGCCTTGAACATCATGCTACCTAATATTTCGTTTCAAAAAGATTGTGAAGCTTGTATTCTAGGAAAACATTGCAAAACTGTGTTTCCTAAATCTAGTACCATCTATGAATGTGCCTTTGATTTAATTCACTCAGATGTATGGACTGCACCTTGCGCATCTAGAGAGCATTATAAGTATTTTGTGACATTCATAGATGAGAAAACTAAGTACACATGGATCACTCTGCTTCAATCAAAGGATAGGGTGTTAGATGCATTCATAAACTTCCAAAATTATGTCTCTAACCATTACAATGCCAAGATAAAAATTTTGAGATCAGATAATGGTGGGGAATATACAAGCAATGCATTTAAGCAATACCTATCCAAGCACGGAATGATCCACCAAACAAGCTGCCCATATACTCCACAACAAAATGGTGTGGCCGAGAGGAAGAACCGGCATCTTATGGAGGTAGCCAGAAGCATGATGTTCCACATGAACGTACCAAAGACCTATTGGGGGGATGCCGTGATGACTGCCTGCTATCTAATTAACAAAATACCAACCAAGGTATTACAAGATCAGTCACCACATGAGGTATTACACAAGAACCATCCGTCTATAGATCACCTTCGGGTATTTGGTTGCTTGTGCTTTGTGTTGATACCAGGAGAGCAAAGGAACAAGCTGGAACCTAAGAGCACCCGGGCCATGTTTATTGGCTACTCTCCTCAACAAAAAGGATACAAATGCTATGTACCAGAGACCAGGAGGGTCTTAGTATCTAGAGACGTGAAGTTTTTTGAGGCAAAAGGATACTATGCAGAAAAGAGCTGGGATGAATTGAAAGACTTGTCTCAATCTGCCTCAGACAGAGCTGAGAACTTGAGGATAGTTATGGAAAACATTGGCATTAGAATACTGAGAAGAGAAGCTGAAGTTCAGCCACAATCCACCCACCCATACCCAACCGGAGAAAGGAACCAAGAGGGTCCTGTTAATGAAGTGGCTGGGGAAGATGACCAAGAGGGTCCTATTAATGAAGTTGCTGAGGAAGCTCCTCTTGATCCTGAGGGGGGGAATCAAACTCAGTCACAACCGGACAACACAGCTACTCATGACCAAGAAGAGACCTCACAAGCAACCAAGGAATCATTGTCATACTGATCTATGTGGACGACATCATCATCACTGGCAGTGATAAAAATGGGATTGCATCAACAAAAGAGTTCCTCAAGGCAACCTTTGACATTAAAGACTTAGGAGAGCTAAAGTATTTCTTGGGCATTGAGATGTGTAGGTCCAAGGAGGGTATGTTCATGTCCCAAAGAAAGTACACGCTTGATATACTTAAAGAAGCTGGTGATCTAGGAGGAAGAACAGCCAAAACACCATTAGAAGAAGGCTACAAAGTAATGCGTGAGGGGGAGATAGAAGACAAGCCATATGAAGATATGAAACACTATAGAAGAATGGTGGGAAAGCTTATCTATCTAACCATCACAAGGCCGGATGTATGTTTTGCTGTGAACCAAGTCAGTCAACATATGCAAGCGCCAAAGATGTACCATTGGAACATGGTGGAAAGGATTCTGAGATACCTTAGAGAGGCACCATGGCAAGGAGTTTGGCTAGGCTGCAACAAGAGCACCGAGATAGTTGGGTATTGTGATGCAGACTGGGCTGGAGATAAGAAGGACATGAGGTCTACTACTGGATACTGTACATTCATTGGAGGTAATCTGGTCACTTGGAAGAGCAAGAAGCAGAAGATAGTTTCATGTTCTAGTGCTGAAGCTGAGTATAGGGCAATGAGAAAACTTACTAGTGAGCTGATTTGGATAAGGAACCTACTGACAGACTTGGGAATTGAAACCAAAGCTCCCATCACCATGCATTGTGATAATCAGGCGGCCATTCATATAGCCTCAAACAATGTGTTCCATGAGCGGACCAAACATATTGAAGTGGATTGTCACAAAGTTAGGCAGGCCGTGGAGCAACAGATCATCCTGCCATGTTATACAAGAAGTGAAGAGCAGCTAGCAGATATCTTCACCAAAGCTGCGAGCCAAAAAGTCTGTGAGTTCATTCATTCAAAGCTTGGACTCACGAAACTCTCATCTCATTAATTCTCCCCTTCATGAAGTGTTCTACTCTTTTTCCTTGGCTGGGGTTTTATCCCATGTGGTTTTATCCGGCTAAGTTTTTAATGAGGGAATGCTTCATGACTTCCAAGCTTGACTTGTTTCATATGGTCAAGCTTGAGGGGGAGTGTTGAGATGAAGCATAAAGATTAAAGAGAATACTGCAACATTAGAATAATGAATTACACTGCAACATTAGAATAATGAATTACACTGCAACATTAGAATAATGAATTACACTGCAACATTAGAATAATGAATTACACTGCAACATTAGAATAATGAATTACACTGCAACATTAGAATAATGAATTACACTGCAACATTAGAATAATGAATTACACTGCAACATTAGAATAATGAATTACACTGCAACATTAGAATAATGAATTACACTGCAACATTAGAATAATGAATTACACTGCAACATTAGAATAATGAATTACACTGCAACATTAGAATAATGAATTACACTGCAACATTAGAATAATGAATTACACTGCAACATTAGAATAATGAATTACACTGCAACATTAGAATAATGAATTACACTGCAACATTAGAATAATGAATTACACTGCAACATTAGAATAATGAATTACACTGCAACATTAGAATAATGAATTACACTGCAACATTAGAATAATGAATTACACTGCAACATTAGAATAATGAATTACACTGCAACATTAGAATAATGAATTACACTGCAACATTAGAATAATGAATTACACTGCAACATTAGAATAATGAATTACACTGCAACATTAGAATAATGAATTACACTGCAACATTAGAATAATGAATTACACTGCAACATTAGAATAATGAATTACACTGCAACATTAGAATAATGAATTACACTGCAACATTAGAATAATGAATTACACTGCAACATTAGAATAATGAATTACTTGATGTATGTGGAGGAAGTGCGTGAGGTGGTCCAAGCACTAGCCTGAAGTGGAATAAGTGCGTGAAACACCATTCTGGATGGAAGAAGTGCATTATGCACTAGTCTGAGTGGAGGAAGTGCATGACACACCATAGATTAGTTTATCATTTACTCTTGTTACGCAGGATAATGTCTGTGTCTATATATTGAGTGTGTTGTAACACAATTTTACTTAACTTGAATCAAACAAGTTCTTCCCATTCTCTTTCTCTCTCACAACTTGTCATATACTCCCTTATTTTTGTTAAGTCTTTCTTACTAATATTCTCTTTTAATCTCGTAAATAAGTCATTCTCTCAAAAAGTTCATGACTAAAGGGAGATGGATCACGTTCTTGGAATTGAAAGAGTTGAGCTCATTGGTAAAATCTTGAACGAGACATACTTCAAAACTAGAAGTACGAACCAGACACCGATCGAGTTCAAATAATTAAATAGACTTAGAAACATCAAAGATCACTCGTTTATTGAGAGACCAACTAATATCAACCTTGAAGTGGTATTACTGACTCTTGGAAGTTGGAAGAGAGATACATACGTCTGTTTTGTTCACCAACCTGAACAATAAAAACACACATGGGAGGAGATCATCAGTTTTAATCTTTTTTCTCTAAATTCTATATTTTTGATCGATGAACACTACTAAGAATGTGAGTTACCTGGATTCATTATAATGCATCAAACAAGTTCAAGAACAATAGCAGAAGCACCTCCGCCTCCGTTGCACACTCCTCCAACACCGTACTTGCCGTTTCTATTCTTTAGTATCCCAAGCAATGTGATTAGAATACGAGCCCCACTACAGCCTAGAGGATGTCCTAAAGAGACAGCTCCTCCATTTACATTCACCTTCTCCTGTTATAAAGCCAAAAAGGAACAAAACCCATGTTATGAAACCACTTGAGTAAGTTGCTTGACAAGATGATGACTTAAGATATTCTATGATGCAAGATACTGACCGGTGTAATCCCAAGTAGCTTCTGATTTGCGAGTGCTACAACCTGTGAATATAGTCAGTTCAGCCAAAAGTTAGGCATCACAGATATTCGTCTACTCCTTAAGAGGAAGAAGATGGATTTTCTTACTGCAAATGCTTCATTGATCTCATAGTAATCGACTTGAGAAGATTCCAAACCAGCATGTGCAATAGCTTTTGGTATTGCCAGAGCAGGAGCAGTAGTGAAAAACTCCGGTTCCTGCAGGGTTTAAGTCTCACGTAGTGAATGGAATGAGACATTTAAAAAAGTTGTATTTAAGAAGGCAATATTATGAGTAATGTACCTGAGCTGCATCACCATAACCTTTAACTTTTGCGATTACTTGAAGTCCTAGCTTAAGCGCCTTCTCTCCACTAACTAGGACAAGGGCAGCTGCACCATCACTGTCGAAGGGAGACAAAAATCTACTTAAGAAAAATAGAAGTTGCAAGACTAACAAAGATCCATGGGTTCTCGAAAAAGACCTTATGCTAGACGCATTTCCAGCTGTAACAGTGCCTCCATTCACCTTAAAACTTGGACGGAGTTTCCTCAATTTTGCAGCATCAAACTGAGATATTAAGACATTATACATTTAGCAAACTATACTTATTTAGTTCTCAATTCTTGGATTTATCTAATCATCATTTTCTTTTTGTGACTTGTAATGCCCTCATACAATAAAAATACAAATATGACTGCCACACATGGGATAAAACAGCCAATGAAAATACTTTATTGTTTACCTTGGTCCATTTAGACATATAAAAAAGTATGCAAAACGTGAGTAACAAGAATAAAAAAATCAGGTTCACTAAAGAACATATATAAGGCATCAATGATAATCCATCACCAGAAAGAGACATAAATCACCTTCCCAAGACCTTCGTCCTTGTCAACAATGGTTGATGGCCTACCCCTACCTCCAGAAACTTCAACCTGTACGAAAAAAATATCCTTACTGTATCCACCATGAAATGTCATCAACGAAAAAAACATGAAAAATAGACTAACCGGGACGATTTCCCATGCGAAGGCACCAGCTTCCTGGGCAGCAATACCACGCTCAAAACTCTGAACAGCGTAGTCATCCTACATATCATCGGTAGAGTACACAAATCAACTAGTTAATGTTTTGAGTTTCCATAAAAACAATGCAACCTACTAACCATTTTTTTTATATTTCAAAGTTTCAGAGATACAAATAAAGTATCAAGTTAATTATCAAGAACAATATTGTTATGGGATATCCTTAAAAAGAGAACGATAAGTTGTATTGAAGTGTTTATCGGATCGAATTACAAGCTAGAGAGTATCTTAGGGTCTCTCTCTCTCCCTCATACAAGTTTGATACAATCACTAGATGCCCTCTCAATACATAATACTCGCATATATATAAAGAAGGTTCCTAGGTAGCAAACATATCACGTGGGCCGTTGGTGCAAATCTCCAGCTCACCTCTTTATTCATTATTCCCTTCCTCCTCGTAACAGTACTACTCAAGTGGCCTCCTGTGCCACGTCACTCTCCTTGGTTGTCGTCTTCTGCTGACTGCTTTTCTTCCTCCTCGAATACTCATACAGCAATGGAGGCCTTATTGCTTCATAACTAACATTACTCCCTTCTGCGAAATTAACCTTGTCCTCAAGGTCAAACTCCGGAAACTGTCCATGTACCACTTTCTTCCACTCCCATGAACTCTCATAATCAGGCAGACCCTTCCACTGAATCAACAGCTCATCTTGGCCTGTCAGAGGGCTCACTCGTGTTCCCAATACCTTCCCTGGTTGAGCCACCAACACCCCTTCTGTAGTAAGCTGAGATGGTAGTGGAGCAACTGGGTTGTCCTCTCCAATGGCCTTTTTCAGCTGTGAGACATGAAAGGTAGGATGAATTTTAGCTTCCTCCGGTAGCTAGAGACGATAAGCGACCTGACCAACGCGTGCTGTTATCTCGTATGGACCGTAAAAACGCGCTGACAGTTTCTCATTAGCTCTCCTGGCCAGTGACTGTTGACGGTAAGGCATGAGCTTCAAATACACCTTATCACCTACCTCAAACATTACCTCCCTGCGGTGTCCATCAACCTGTCGCTTCATCGCTTGCTGAGCATGTCCAATGTGCTCTCGTAGCAGAGTCAACATTGCATCTCGCAAAATCAGTTTACTCTCCAGATCTGCATTCGTGGTCGATCCTTGCTCGTACTTGAGAAGAAACGGAGGATCACGGCCATAAACTGCTTTGAACGGAGTCATCTTGATAGCTGAGTGAAATGATGAGTTATAACACAGTTCCGCCCATGGCAAAAACCTTGCCCATGCCTTTGGTTTGTCACTCGTGTAGCACCGAAGGTAGGTTTCCAAGCCCATGTTTGTCACCTCCGTTTGTCCGTCAGATTGTGGGTGATAAGCGGTGCTCATACATAACGACGTTCCCGCTAGTCGAAACAGCTCCTTCCAAAACTGACTAGTGAATACCTTATCCCGGTCTGAGACGATGGTTTTCGGAAACCCGTGTAACTTCACGACTTCTTGGACAAACAATAGCGCTACTTCTGTTGCAGTGAAAGGATGTCGCAGCTTGATGAAATGCGCGTACTTAGACAGTCGATCAATGACTACTAGTATCGCATTGAACCCTTCTGACCTCGGGAGCCCTTCCACGAAATCCATAGCTATATCCTCCCAAACTGCTTCTGGAATAGCTAGTGGTTGCAGCAGACCACCTGGTGCCAACGTTGAGTACTTATGCCGCTGACATACTGAACATGCGGCCACATACTTCCTTATGTCGCTCATCATCCCCACCCAAAAAAACATGTCGCTGATTTTTTTCTGTGTGCGTTGTACCCCTCCGTGACCACCCATGAGCCCATCATGAAATTCTCTCATAATTATCCCAATCAATGGTGATTCCTTGGGTAGCACCAGTTTCCCTCGACGCATCAACCTCCCTTGTACGACCTCATACTCCTTATGATCTCCTTTATTACCTACAATCTCCTCTTTTAGCTTCTGTAGCGTTGGGTCTAGAGACAACTCTTTCTCGATGTCTTGAAGCTGAATAGCAGTAGGAACTGATAGAGCCATCAACTTTGTTGCTACACCCCTTATAGATAGAGCATCCGCTGCTTTATTCTCTAACCCGGGTTTGTATTGTATATCAAAGTCGAATCCTAGGAGCTTTGTTAGCCACTTTTGATATTCCAAGTTGATCTCGTGTTGCTCCAACAGAAACTTGAGGCTCTTCTGGTCTGTGCGAACAAGGAACTTTCTTCCTAATAGATAGTGTCGCCACTTCTGTATTGCGAACACTATGGCCATAAGCTCACGTTCATATACTGACTTGAGCTGCTGTCTCTCTGACAAAGCTTGGCTATAGTACGCTATAGGTCTCTGGTTTTGCATAAGTACAGCTCCAAGTCCCTTGCCTGATGCATCTGACTCCACTACAAACTGCTCCTGGAAGTCTGGTAAGGCGAGGACTGGCACTGTCGACATAGCCACCTTCAACGCAGAAAACGCCCATTCTGCCACTACGCTCCACCCAAAGCGATCCTTCTTCAGTAACTCAGTCAAGGGTCTAGCAATGATCCCATAGTCCTTCACAAACTTTCTGTAATACCACGTGAGCCCCAAAAACCCTCTCAATTCCTTCACACTGCGGGGCACTGGCCAGTCTGTCATCGCCTCCACCTTGCGTTTATCAGCTGCCACCCCCTCCTCTGAAATAACATGGCCTAAGTACTCTACGCTAGCACAGCCGAACTCACACGTCTTCATATTAGCGTATAGCTGGTGCTGTTGTAGCGTCTCCAAAACAAGCCTCACATGCGTCGTATGTTCTTGGTGATTCTTACTGAAGACCAGTATATCATCGAAGAACACCAGCACAAATCTCCTTAAATACGGACGAAATATCTCATTCATAAGAGACTGGAATGTGGCTGGTGCGTTAGACAGACCAAACGGCATGACGAGGAATTCGTAATGCCCGTCGTGAGTACGAAAGGCCGTCTTCGGTATATCTTCAGTCTTGACCCGTATCTGATGATATCCAGAGCGTAAGTCGAGCTTCGAAAACACCCTCGCTCCACGCAACTCATCCATTAGCTGGTCTATCATTGGTATAGGGTAGCTGTCCATTACCGTAACCTTGTTGAGAGACCGATAGTCGACGCAGAAACGCCAACTGCCATCCTTCTTTTTGACTAGTAATACCGGACTAGAGAACGGACTGATGCTTTCCTGGATAGTTCCCGCCTTCAGCATCGTGGTCACTTGCTTCTCAATCTCCTCCTTCTGAGCGTGAGGATAACGGAAGGGCCTCACACTCACCGGATTACTTCCCTGGACAAGGTTGATCGCATGCTCCCTCCCCCTAGTTGGTGGCAAGCCTGACGGCTCTTGGAACACTTGTTGGAATTGAGACAGTAGTCTCTGCATTGCCCCAGAATTCTCCGCCTTGCCTTTCATCTCCGCTGCTACTTCTCGACATTTGACCACTACACTCACTTCAGCTTGTTCCAACAACTTTTGCATAGCTTTGCACGACACCTCCGAGCTACACAAGTTTGGAACCCCTTGAAGCGACACCAATCTTCCCTCAACTGGAATTTTCAGGGTCTGCAGCTTCCAATTTACTCTTGTTTCCCTTAGCGTCTCGAGCCATTGAATGCCCAATATTATATCGACGTTGTTGAGCTCTAAAGGAAGAAAATCAGACGTGATCGAGTAGCCTTGCAATGTCAGTGTTACGTTTCTGCAAATACCTCCTCCTCTGACCGGCTTTCCCGACCCCGTGATCACTCCGAAGCCCTGGGTTTCCTCCGCCACGAGCCCCAACTTTTGCATCAACCGGTAGTCGATAAAATTGTGGGTTGCCCCGCTGTCGATGAGTACCACCGCTTGAGCCCCTTCCACTGAATCGCGCAACTTGATTGTTTTAGGAGATGAGATTCCCATTGCCGATTTTGTGGATAGGGCGGCACACTCTGCGAATTCCACCGCCTCCTCCTCGTCTTTCTCATCTTCTTCAAACTGCTCCGCCTCCTCGCCTTCATCCTCTTGCACCACCAGCACCATCAACTCCTTATTAGGGCAGTCGCGCCTCGCGTGTGACTTCTCCCCACACTGAAAGCACAACCCCTCCGCCTTATACCTCGCGTACTCCGCCGGGGAGAGACGCCGGAACGGCGCTCGATTTCGCCCATTGAAGTTAGGGTTCTGGGTCGTCGGTTTCTTCTCCGCCCCCACCGTCTTCTCCTGTCCTGGAAATGTTTTGGGCCGCTGATTGTTATTAAGTCCAGGCCCGTTTCCCAAATTAGGCCCACTTCGTGACAGGAATGGAGACGATCCCGTTTGACCCCCTCCCTTAACCCCCTTTCCGATTTGTGACGACGGCGATGGGTCACCGTAATTCACCCATTCCTCCACCAGTTTTGCTACACTCATCATCTTCCTCAGGTTCCGCGGCTCCATCAACTTCACGCCGGCTTTGATCTGCGGTTTCAGCCCAATCATGAACGCCGTCTCCAACACAGCATCGGAAAGCTCTGGAGCGTTCGACGCGAGAGAGATGAAATCCTTTATGTATTCTCTCACCGTCCCCGCCTGCTTCAACGTCATCAATCGTTCTCGTGCCGTGATCTCATGATTAGTAGAGAACTGCTCCAGAACTTTGTACCTCATCTGATCCCAGCTTACGAACGGGTTACGATCTCGTTCCCAACGGTACCACATCAACGCCTCACCGTCGAAACACATCCCGACCACCCTCATCTTTCGTTCCTCCAGAAAATCGCCAGTTCAAAATACTGCTCCACCCGTAAGACCCAACTCTCCGCGTTTTCTCCATCAAAGAGCGGGATCTTCAACCTCCTTGGCAAGTCATCGGGCCCCAGTTCGTTATGTTGCCACTGTTGGTCGTTTCGGCTCAACGAATGGTTGCGTTCTTCACACTCCACCTCTCGTCTCGCTTCTCTGACCCTCGTAACAGACTCAGATCTTACCCCCGACGTCCCACCGCGGAAGAGACCGCTCCCCTCTTCTTCAGAAGCGATCTGTTTGCCGGATCGTCTTATCGGAGGTGAGATCTCTTCCTCCATGTGGCTCTGCAACGTTGCTTGGAACAACGACGCAAACTCCCTCTTTCTCGTCTCTTCCGTCTCGTCCAACCGCTTCTCCAAACGCTCCATCACACTCATTCGATTTCGGATCTCCATCACACTCTCCTTGAGATCTTCCATCGAACGTTCCACAACACCGATCTTATTCACCTCATCTCTCAGGTTCTCCAACGTAGCGTCCAGCTCAGCTTTCTTTCCTGGTGCCATCGATTTCCAGAAAAGTCAGGTGACTCTGATACCAAGTTGTTATGGGATATCCTTAAAAAGAGAACGATAAGTTGTATTGAAGTGTTTATCGGATCGAATTACAAGCTAGAGAGTATCTTAGGGTCTCTCTCTCCCTCATACAAGTTTGATCTAATCACTATATGCCCTCTCAATACATAATACTCGCATATATATAAAGAAGGTTCCTATGTAGCAAACATATCACGTGGGCCGTTGGTGCAAATCTCCAGCTCACCTCTTTATTCATTATTCCCTTCCTCCTCGTAACCGTACTACTCAAGTGGCCTCCTGTGCCACGTCACTCTTCTTGGTTGTCGTCTTCTGCTGACCGCTTTTCTTCCTCCTCGAATACTCATACAGCAATGGAGGCCTTATTGCTTCATAACTAACAAATATTTGTTCAAATTTTTCTTATCAAGAACAATAAAATAGAGGAGTATCTATCAATGCTAAGTTAAAGGGGGACAAATACGCAACATGATTTGCAACATGGTTCAAGAAAATAAAGGAACAACATACTTGTTGGTCCCTCGTTATCTCAAATTTCTCGGCGCATAACTCTGCACAACTTCCCATCCCACAGTCGTTATAGACATCCCATAGTCCATCCTTTAGCATTCCATCTACTAGTGAATCATGACCAAATCTAGATCCTTTCCTGCGTTAATTTTTTAATAAAATTTAAAAACAATGAAATGGATAAATGCGTAGAGTCAAACATTGCATAACCACATAATTTTACCTTGCTTCTGCAAGATACTTTGGTGTATTAGACATGCTTTCCATGCCACCCGCCACAACTATGTCATTGATACCCAGCTGGATACTCTGGGCAGCAAGCATCACCGCTGAAACCACACAAAAACATCTTAAAAGCGCGTTAAAATACAGCAACTCTAGAGCCCAAAGTTCTCACCTTTCATGCCTGAAGCACAAACCTTGTTTGACTGTAGTACAAATAACAGAGTTAGAGATTCCTGCACCTAAAGCAGCCTGACGAGCAGGAGCTTGACCTAAATTAGCACTAAGAACATTCCCAAATACAACTTCTTGGACCAGAGACGGGTCAACATTCGCTCTCTTCAGAGCAGCTAGAGAAGTTAAAAGCTCAATATCAGTTACATAAACCTACACAGTAAAAAAAAAAAAAAATCTGTTTTTAAGGAATCAAACCTGCAGTAGCTACGGATCCAAGCTTTGTAGCGGGTAAGGACGAGAGAGATCCGAGAAAGCCACCCATTGGAGTGCGTGCAACACCCACGATGCAAACATCTGTACCCCCAACATTCGTTTATCAAAACATTCTTACCAGGAAGAGAAGAGTGTGGTGAAGTTATCATACCTCTTGGATTGACGGAATCTGCTGAATGAGCCATCAGAAAACTACAAAGATAGGTTGAAGCTTTTTAATGTGAGTGAAAGTCAAACAAGAGACCTGTAAGAACTTGATAAGATATTGTAAACTTTTCATTCGAGACCTTACATTCGTTTATATATATATACACATGAGCTAAACTATCTTTGTCCTTTATCACAATGGACTTTGGAATATATATCTAACAAATATATTCCCTAATACTCTAGATAAAAAAAAATCCTAATATAGATTGGATTCCCTAATAAGACCCTATCTAAATGATCGCTTTACCTGATACTTCAAAACAGAGAGCGAAGCGCGGGGAGAACAAGCTGAAAGAAGAAAGTGATGACTTGTGCTGTTTAGGATGACGACAATCAATTATATATGAAATCAGAGTGCTGTCGTAGGGTTAATCAGCGACGTTAACTACGATGACGAGCAACACGACGGCTATGCGTTCAAATCCCACTTCTGACATTTAATATTTCCATTTGTTTTTTAGCCAAAAAAAAAAAAAAAAAAACTGTGCGATGTTTTATACAATATACAAAACTGTTTTACTGATTAATTCTTTGTGATTTTTAGTTCTTAAATCCAAAAAAAAAAAAAAAAAAAAAAAAAACACGACGGCTATGTGATCTCACTATGTTTTTTTTTTTTGAATTAAACTATTGTATATTTATTCGATGAAGCCCTTATTTTACATAGTTTTTAACAAATAGCGATCTATTTCAGAATAATTACTAAACTAACACGAAACTTTAGTTACTTGGTCAGAAGCTAGCTGGAGAGGAAGCTGAGAAGAAGGCTAATAGCTGAGAAGAAGGCTAAGGCCAGGGTCAGGCTAGAAAGGCAAAGCATTTGGTATGGTTTTGGTTTGCATTCACTCACTTTTCTTGTTTTCTCTGTGTGCTTGTGGTTTTGATGATGAGTCAGATGTATCAATGTGGTAAGGTAAGATTGCTGAGAAAGAGAAAGGACATGTTAAACCTGCAAACCATTTGGTTTCGATTTTTGATTTTTGTGGTTGGCTCTGGCAAAAAAAAAAAAACACACAGAATAAATATAGAACATGGCCTCTCTGGTACTTTACTCTCCTACATGACTGATAAATAGTGCACACAGATTAGAAAAGCATATGCGGATTTACATATAAGTAACAACAAGTATACATTCCTAGTCTTGCCTTGGCTACAATAGAACAAAATTTTCAAAGATCTTGCTCCTCAGTCTGTTGACGAGTTTCACTATCAAGTCATATGCTTAAGAAGCAATGACAGAAGCATAAGCCCTCTAAGCAAGAATGAAGATTCTGTGGCCTAAAACTGGTGATCCTGACTCTGCCCACTACTTGCGTCTCTTTGTCTGATATCTCCATTTTGTGGCATCCTCAGTAGCTTCTTGCTGGGCTCATCGGGTCGTAATCATAAGCTTCACCTGACTTGACAAATCGTCCCTTCACACGCCTTCTCACATCAGCCCTTTCTTTCCTAGATACATACCTCACTCTCTTGTCAAACCTATTCATACAAAACATGTACAACATTAGCAATGATCATCCTTCACTCCCCATTACAAAGTGGTTTAAAACTCACTTGCGAGCCTTCTTCTTTTCCTTATAACGCAAAACAGCATTGTTACGTGTAGTTGCATGTGAGGAAGCATTAGTCTCCTCCTGTGATGTTATCTCTCTTGAAAGCTTCTCCATAGATGACGCCCCACAGTCACTACTCTCTCCCATGACGACAGAGAAGGATATATTCGAATGAGCTGGCTGTGATGAGAAGCAAATGATTGGCCCGGTTCTACAAGTCATGAAAGAATCTTCAGATGCAGCATTGCTTCCTGCTGGCTGCTGCATTGCCTTTGAGCCTTCATGTTTCTCGAAAAGACTTCCTATTCCACCATGTTCGAAAAGATCTTTTGAAGAGTTGTAAGCTGTGCCAAAGAGCTCGTCGTACTTCTCAAAAGCCAAGTCCACTTCATCCATCATGAGATTGCCACAAAAATCATCCTCTGATACTCCAATCTCCTGCAACCAAAACAAGAAACATTTAGATGTCAGTTGCTTTCAAGATTCTACCCACACTATCAAGAAACTTGTTAATTCTAGAACTGTCTTAAATCTTTGTACACAGTAAAAAAGACCAGCATTCATTGGACCGGACCTACTATTAGGAAAATTACTTCTTCTACAACAAGGATATTTTCCAAAAGAGTAAATAATATCGGATTTTGAGGCTACCATAAATACGGGTCTAACGGATTGTAATTTTATTCATTTACATAATCAATATACAAATCATAAACGAGTATTTGCCTCAATTTGTTTTTGTCAAGTTTCTTTGGTTTCTTCAAGTTAGTTCGCATTCATTCATGACAAAACTCATGTACATTACCTTAGCCAATGCAAAACTAGTTCCAGGCTGATCTACATTAACATTTTGTACACCTGTTTTTTCCTCTCCTGTGCCCTCATCTATAGTCATCAAACCCACCTCTTGCTCACACGCAGATGGTCCAGCAGAAGTGAAATCCAAATCCGAATCCAAACAGAAAGACCATATAGAGGCAAGTTCCTCACTAGAAGGGCAACCAGAATAGCAGTTGATGGATTGCCTTTTATGTTGTGAAGTAGCATCATTGTTGTGGCCTGACCAGTCACAGTTTTGACATAAAGAAACCCTCTCATCGCTACACCGAACAGACGCTGGCTGAGCATTGCACCGCTCGCATATCAAAGTCCGAGAATGACGTTTGGATAAAGCGTTAGCCGAGTGAACGTTACGGTCACAGGAGAGGCACAAGCACGCTGCATCAGAGCGGCAATACACCATTGATCTTTGCTCATTACAGAAGTCACAAATGTAACCCATTTTTTTCAAACTCTAACTAATGTTTTGGCTCCACCTTCAAGTTATAGAAAGCAGAGTCCTTCCACTGACAAATAATTAAACCGTTTATGTTAGTCCTCTTGACTTAGATACATTATATAATTATATAAAGATTGAAACTCGGTATACAACAGCAAGTCCAGAAATATAAGAAAGAAGATTCAATCTTTTGAATATTTCTTTAATAAAGGTTGCAACTTTCTATAAACAAAAAACAAAACGAAACAAAACAAAACAGAGCAAAACAGAGGAAAACAGAGGAAACAGAGCGAAACAGAGCAACAAGGAAAATATCACAGAAAGATTAGCTCAAGCTTCAAATTATCAACCAGAAAGAACCATAGAGAACACCAACATAGATCTATTTCTAGATCAGCCAAAAAAGAACTCACACTCGAATAAAAACGCTAGGGTTTCAAGATAACAAGGACTCACGTAACAGAGATCGTCTGAGTATCTTCTGAAGCAGAGACAACAACGCTTTCAACACGAAGAAGCTTGAGAAGAGAAGTGATTTTGTGTTCTGCGTGTGAAAGAAGGATAGATAGACAATGGGTTGGGTTGTCCTCAATGGGACTGTGACATAAGATGGAACTAATAAAAATTTATGGGGAAAATGTGCAAAAAGTCTCATTTTCCGAGGACCCACAGATATTTTTAGGTTTGTTATCTCACGCGCTTTCGTGTAGGGAAAAGGAGTCATACTCGCGATGTGGAGTGTACACGCCAACCTCTTTATGCTCCTTTTGGATACTTTTACGCTTTTATTACAACACTGGTCTTTGCTTTGACCTTGCACAACCAAAATATCTGTTGTGTGTGTGTTTTTTTTTTCACTCACAAGAACAAATATCTTTTGCCTAAAAGTGGAGATATTTATGTTCGATACGTCTACACAGACAGATATTTTGATGTAATCTGTAACCACTGACACGCAGTGTCGGTATCTACTTTAAAATAATTGTCTACTCTTTCCCCTTTTAACAATAAACAATGCATGTGTTATATAATGCGCACCATGCAATTGATTCAACCAATACAGTGGCATTTCACTAGAGAGAAAGTGTATATATCTTTACAAGTCTTTCCTACATTTGATATTTTGATGGTCCTAACTTCTTGTAGGACATATGTATATAAGGGTGTTTGAGTCATTATGTAATCCCTAGTATATACCTTTTGTACACAGTATAACTATTGTATTATACACTCTAATAAACTCATTCAGTCCAATACTTCTCTTCTATGCCATAGTTGATATGTATAGGTCTGGCCCCTGATTGACTAATTGTTACAGTAAGCTTTTTGGGGGAAAAAAATCAGATATGTTAAATTTCCAACGGTCGCACAAATGATTGTATTTGTTTTGATTGGCAAAGATTGAAATATGTGTGTTCCAACTCATGGGCAGAACTAAAATTTAAAAGGTTATAATTATTTTAAAGTCGATTAATGCAGATCAGCAGCTCTATAATCTCTAAGCTGAAAAAATCATAATCTTTCTTTCTACTCTAACCTAACGAAGTACTCTAACCTAACCAAGAACATGAGAGGATGATTCACCCGGGGTTCTTAGGAATGAGTTTTTAGCGGAAATTAAGAAATTGTTTCTTAACTTTTAACTTAAAAAAACTAAGAACCGGTTCTTAAATAAGGACTTTAAAAACCGGTTCTTAGCTTTTTAAGTTAAAAGTTAAGAAACAGTTTCTTAAATTCCGTTAAGAATCTATTTCTAAGAACTCCGGGTTAATGGTCTGAGGCCCATGCATTGGTTTTTCTTCCCATTGGTTAGAAAATTGTTTTGGTAGTTAGAAATCAAGGTTCACTATATTTCAACATTGTTGTAATTCCTCTTAGATGTTCAAGACCTCTTAAATGACAAGTCTTGAAAACTAGTCTGGTCTCGACCCCAAATCTATATAGGTTATCAAATAACTTAACAAAGATAAGTAAATTGAAAAAGCACTATCAAATTTTGCTATGGTATAAATATTTCTCACACAACTTTCCAAGCATACAGAAACAAACAAAAGTCATGTAATGTCCCATAACCACTTGATGCCGAGTTGTATCGACTCAAAGGACTACTCCCTCCTCCGCTGTCTCCTTCTTCCGCATCGCTAAAATATTCATCTACCATCCCTCCAACCGCCACAGGCTTAAACACAAACAATCCTGAACTGGCCGTTGACTCTGAACTTCCAAACAACCAATCATGCACATCGTAGTACACCATCACATGAGTTTTGTCCACCAACACCATCTGGTTCCCCCTAAACTTCCACTGCAGATTCTTCACGTGCATGATCACGATCCCGTCCACGCTTATCCACATCTCTGGATCGTCTCCCCCGTTTGAGCTCTCCACCACCACTTCATGTTCTTTTCTCTGCTCGTCGAATCTTGCTCGAGTTGAAAAAGTTTTCTTGCCAAATATGCTCTCTTTCTTGAAATATATAAACCCTTCGACCAACGCGGGTCTTGACTTGGTCCGCTTGTAAGCCTTGTGCTTTGAATCTCCCAATAACAGAACAACCTCTTCATCAGAAACTATTGCCACGTAATAATCTGACATCGGCTCGGGGCTACCGTTTCCCGACAACTTCGCCGCCCTCAGATCCCAAAAGACTTCCACAAAGTTTCCTTCTACGTCGAATGACTTTGATCCTCTTTTGCTCCAGAACTGCCATGGCTTCACGAGATCTATCTTGCAGCAATAGTTCATGTCATTGTCTAGACTCGAGACCATGACGGTGAGGGAATGGTTCATGAGATTCTTGGACCATAAAACTGTTATGTTTCGAAAGAAACCCGCCACGTGAGCTTGGTAACCGCACGTGACTGTGCTATGAGGCGTGGGTGTTGCAGCTGATTTGAGTTGTGCCACGGTCTTTGTGGTCTCTGTTATTTTAGCTGCAAACGCCGTAGGTTGGGTTCGGATAGATGGGATTCGAAAAGATAACATCTCTATTAGAATCAACACCTAAACAATGTATAACAAAGATTTTGTTCAGCATGCAATTGCAAAATTCTTGAGCAACTGTAATAAGAGTTTTGCCAAAATGGTGATTTTGTTAATGGTGTTTCTGTGTGATTATTCAAATTGACAACCGAATCAGTTTGTTTTGATTCAGTTGGGAATAGATAGAAACTTTTTGAGTTTGTCAAGAGGGAGAGCAAAGGAGAGAGGTAGAAGGAAGATTCTTGAGAGATTGGTTGATGGAACACCGATAAAAAAGGAGTCTATATTTGAGACATGTTAATATTGGCAAAGAAGGTAAACATGGCTTTGTGAAGTTCAAACAAAACGTATGTAAACATGTGATATATGTCACAGCTGACATGTTTTATATCTTCATAATGTTCTACACTCAAATAAAGTTTGTATTCTTATATAATTTTTTCATAATATTTTTCATACAACTAAAATTGATGTCCTAAGCATGCCGGTTCATTTGCCTTGTTTTGTACCGAAAATGTAAATGATGTAATAGATAAACACTACAAGAAAACATATGCATAACTAAAAGCATTTACGAAAAATATTGGTTGTCCTAAATATATGGCGAAGTAACGAGTAAATTTACGTGGAAAAACAAATTCATCGTAAAGTACAAATAAATTTATAAGGATACTATTACCTAAAAACACAAGTAATTTTATGATGACTCTACGACTACATCACTGGAGTGAACTTTCGTGATTTATCTTAACTCAGTTGTAAAATAACGAGTATTTTACAAGGATCATATTTATAATGGTTCAACGACGAATGTATGAGTAAAGTGAAATGATTGGTGAAAACATGTGTAGTGGGCTATACCTAACATTTTTTTCTCGTAAAGTTGTTGTCATACCGATGTAAAAGATTTGTAAACATTTTGTTGTAGTCAGTTGTTTTCATACCAATGACAACAATTTATTTTTTAATTAAATCTTCTATGTGCTTTCCATCCCCGATCAAATTTGTACTAGCATATCAATATATGTTCCTTTGTTCTTGTTTACTGACTAAAGATCGAGAAAATGTTGAATGTGTGGACATACATAAGCATAAGCAACTAGCATTTCTTCACGACCTTTTACCGAATCACAAACAATAGGTTTCTTCAATTTTTTTATTTTATAATTTCATTTATCTTTTTGTTTTATTGTTTGATAAATCATTCTATATTCATTGTTTAAAAGTTAATAGTATTTTTTGTTGTAAACAAACAAAAACTCTCAAAGAAACCATAGAGCGTCGCTCTCGATGGACAGATTTTATCGGCAGTTCGGAAAGAATCTTGCGAACTGCTTTTTCGACGACACAGCAAAATCTTGGTCGATAAAAACCCAAGTTCTCCTTTCTGCGATTTCAAAGAAGAGTGTACGCTCCGGTTTGGTTGATTGCGGCGGTGGTAGGAGTCGTCCTCCTCTTTCTCCTCCTCACCACCTTGGTCTGTTTCAAGAAGATCCCGGCGGAGCTGCTTGTTAGCCTCCCCCGGGTCCTCTTATCATCGCTGAAGGATTGTTGGGGCTAGATGGATGTTCTCCTCACTTATCTTTAAGTAGATCTATCAAGTTTTATTGTTTGATTAAGCATTCTATATTTATTGTTTAAAAATCAATAGTATTTTTTGTTGTAAACAAACAAAAACTCTCAAGGAAACCAGGTAAATGGTTCGACCAATGAAATGGTACCAGAACAAAAAGGACCAAGTAAGTAGTTCATCTGCAAATCAATCTTCTAGACATGAGGTATTTTTGTCATTTTAGAGTACTTGCTTATCCACATTTTAAACTGGTTATGATATGCTATTTTGCACTTTTATATGAGTCACAAATTGATTTATAACTAAAATAGTTTTAACACTTACCAAAAAAATATAATTCTCTTAAAATTAAAATGAAGGAAATTTAAAGTAGAAATAAAGGACATTTAAAGTAGAAAGAAAGAAAATTTAAAGTATAAAATAATATTTTAGCAAACTTTATATTAGTTTATAAATTTCATATTAATAATATACTAATTAGTAACTTGTATTTTAGTTTTGTATTGTTATAATTAAAATTTGTTATAAAATTTGTGATATGTTGTATCAATAACTTTAATAATGTCAAGTACTTTTGGCAAAATATGAACATATTTAGCAAATTATTTTGATTAACATTTCTTTAAGTTTACAAAAGAATTCACAACTAAATAGTGCACATACAAATCTTAAAACAGACCATAAACAACACTATTACACATGGAACTAGATATCATTCATCAACATAGATAAGCTTGGACTCCACTTGACATCATTCTTTTGTACCACTTTGGACATAAGACTTTGGAAGACTTCCCGAAGACTTCGTGCGAATTCTTCTAGCATAAAATACAATAGAAAACTTCTTAAGAAGTCTGCCAAGAGTCTTCTGAAAGTTTCTGAGTCTGCCAAGAGTCTTTCGAGAGTTTCTGAGAGTGTTTCAAGAGTCTTCTGAGAAATCTTCCAAAGTCTAACTCATATCTGGAAAATCTGCATATTTAAACTTTGGAAGACTCTGAAGGCTTCGTGGGACGTCTTCTAGCATAAAATGCATTAGAAGACATCTCAAGAAGTCTTCCGAGAGTCTTTCAAGAGTCTTCTGAGAAGTCTTCCAAAGTCTGATTTAGATCTGAAAATTTTATATACTCAAAAGCATTCAAATAGCTTCAAAAAAGAGAAAACTTCAAAAACACTTTTTTACGCTTAATAATAAACAAAAATTTGTCACATTAGGTTGAATTTATAACTTTTTAGAATCCAATATATAAAACATAAAAAAATACATATCCAAAATTTGTACCACTTTGGGCAGAAGACTTCCTGAAGACTTCGTGGAAAGTCTTCTAGCATAAAATGCATTAGAAGACTTGTCTAGAAGTATTCCGAGAGTCTTCTGAGAAGTCTTTCAAAGTCAGTCTCAGATCTGTAAAACCTGCAAATTCAAAAACATTCAAATGACTTCAAAACAGATAAAAACTTCAAACATATAATTTTATGCTTAAATAATAAACAAAACAGTCACAATAGGTTGAATCAATAGCTTTTTAGAATATAATATATAAAACACAAAATAATACATATCCAACATTTATAGATCTACCTTTGAATGAGTGAAAGATGAGAACCATGTAATGAAAAACCTGCAAAAAGAAGATAAATTAGTGAGAAGACATAATAAAAAATGAGAAATGGATTTAAATTTGGTGTTTTGATGTTCAAAGAGATTAGAGAGAGGTTGGAGAGTTTTACAGTGAGAAACATTACATTTTTGTTGCAGCCATTTGAGAGGAAAAAAGAGAATGTGTAAATTTTCTTTATATATAGAGACAAAAATTCCAATTAGGTTAGATATTTTCGATATAGAAGATTTAATGGGAAGTCTTCTAAGAGAAGACTTCTTTGAAAGTCTTCTAAGAGAAGACTTCTTGGAAGTCTTCTAGATCCTAAATTCAAATACATGAGAAGACTTCTGGAAGATTTCGCTTTAGGCGGGAAACCTATATTCTACTAAATTTTAGGCGGAAAACCTAATTCTACTAAATTTAGGCGGGAATATGTCAGAAGACTTTTTGGGAAGTCTTCTTGTGAAGTCTTCTGGAAGTCTTCCAAACCATAACCTAATCAAATAACTAACTAAATAGCAAATAATAATTCATTAAACTTATAATCAACTTATAAAGTGTTTAATATATACAAAACTAAACACATGGAGGTCAAAACAAGTTTTTAAAGTTAAGATTCCAAAATATAATCCCAAAAATACCAACAATACTATAACATATGTTACCAAAGCCTAAACTAAATGCTATCATGACTAATTCTACATTCACTCATCTATGTTAAAAATAATTCAAATTTAGTAAAACTAAATTTCTATCGTTTTGAAATGTTTATTAGCATGATTTCTATTTTTTCTCTTTCAAAATATTTTTTATTAAAGTTATTAATTATTTTTAAGATCTAATACATGAGAAGACTTTCCCTAGAAGACTTCGGGAAGACTTCTGGAAGATTTCGATTTAGGCCGAAAACCTAATTTTTTTTAAATTTAGGTGGGAACCCTAAATTCTACTAAAATGTAGGCGGGATATGTCAGAAGACTTCTCGGAAAGTCTTTTCAAATAACTAAGCAAAAAACAGTTTCTTAAATTTTTAAGATATTTAGAAAGTGTTTAAATCAAGTTATTAGATGTTATTAGATAGTCACTAATCACATATAGGTCAAATTTAAAAAAAAAAAAAAATGAGACTTCAAAATCTAACCCTAAAAATACTAACAATGCTACAACATATGTTACCATACCCTAAACCAAAGAATATCATGACTCAATCTACATTCACTCATCTATGTTAAAAATAATTCAATTTCAGTAAAACTAAATTGAATCTTTTAGAAATATTTATTAATACATGATTTTGACTTTTCCCCTTTAAAAATATTTTTATAAAATTTACATTTTTAAGATCTAATCCATAAGAAGATTTTATTTGAAAGACTTCTAGATGACTTATGGAAGACTTTGATTTAGGCGGAAAATTTAAGCGGGATGTGTTGGAAGACTTCTTTTAAGTCTTCTGTGAGTCTTCCAGACCTTAAAATCAATTAACTTTGCAAAAAACATTTTCTTAAACTTAAAGAAACTTAGAAAATGTTTAAATCAAGTTATTAGATACTTACTAAATATATATGGATCAATTTGAAAAAAAAAATGAAGGTAAGATTTCAGAATCTAACCCTAAATATACATACAATACTATAACATATGTTACCAAACCCTAAACCAATGACTCATGAGCTAATATACATTCACTCATCTATGTTGAAAATAATTCAATTTCAGATGAACTAAATTTACATCATTGAGGAATGTTTATTATTACATGATTTCAATTTTTTATCCATCAAAATATTTTTTATAAAATTATAAAATTATTTTTAAGATCTACAGAACGAGAAGACTTACAAAGAAATCATCATATAGAAGACTTCTTTGTAAGTCTTTTTTAATGGAGGGTTATAATGGTAAAACTGAATACATTTTTTTTGTTTGATCGTAAGGAACCTGTTATAATTTCACTAGGCTTTTGAGTTATTTTTGCACTTGATTAAATTTGGGGTACACTTTTGTATTCAAAATCAAATTTTAAATCATTTTTGGCAAATCCCTCGTAAAACAAACTCTACGTTAACTTTCATTTAGGATAGGAAAAAGTTATTAGTAACATCAATACGTTTTTGTCTCTTCACCACTACTTCGTTTATTTAGGTTTCTAGGTTTTCATTTGGTTTCACCAAGCATGAAACTGATGATTTCATACAGATTTAAAAGATTTAAATCCTTTTCAGATGTTATCAACTTGCAATCTATGAATAAATCAGAAGAAATCAAGTTTCTGTTTTGCTGTTATGCACATATACAGATATACTGATCTGATTTCCAAATTTTGATTTCATAAACATGGCTTTATAAGATCTTGCTATAAGTGCAAAGCAAATATCAGTGGTTAAATTTTTATGGTTTGAGTCATCGAATTGTCTTCGTCTTCTTTATAGTGAGAGGCACAAATCTTCTTCTACTCAGATATGATTCAATGTGTTATCAATTACATAGTTCACATACAGATAAATCATTTTATATTGACTTGTTTCGGGTTTTTTCTTGTTCTACAAATCTAAACACATTATGGGTTTTGCCTGAAACGATATCATATTCATTGATTCCATAGCTTTATGTTAACAGCATCTGACCAATTAATTGGATTAAGGAATTCTCGTAGATCAGAGTTTTTTGTTCCAGTTGCCGACCAAAACATATGGTGTAAGGAAAATGTTCGTTCAAGGTTAGTCTCTTGGCCTTTTTTTCTTTAAGTTAGGATCCGTCTTTTTTTATACTGATTATAGGATCCGTCTGTTTCCCTTTTTTATTCTCGTTTTGTTGAATGATACAGAAACAAAAATTGGATTCGTCGTAATGCTCACATAACAAAAAAAAAAGACGTGGTAAGGTCATGCTAAGGACATCTCTAACCCTACTCAATTTTCTACTCCAAACATCATTTTAAAATCTTCTCCAATCCCACTCTATTTTTAACCCCAAAATAGAGTAATGACTAAGTTTTTTTTTTATTTTTGAAATGGTCCTTTAAATTTTAATGTTTTTATTTTTCACTTAAATATTATTTTAAAATGATACAATAACATAAATAAACAAGATATTCCATTATTTAATAATTTTACATAAAAATATATACTAGAATTAAAAATAATAATAATATAAAATAAATATAACATAAAAGGATCTACAGTTGAGTTTCACTATTGTGAAAAGACCTGTTCTGTTTTGGAAAAAAATGTGTTACATGACATCATGACTACATGTATAATTTTACATAACATGATAATTAAGGATGAGCGTGAATTCGCTACACCAACTGAACTTGGAAGAGAAGCTCCACCTCCCGATACCGAAATTGCAGAAGATGAAAATCTGTTTCAAAATTTTTTTGTTCGATTTAGGAATATCAAAGATAAAGAAGCTTATGTTTCATTACGAAATGCATTAGTTGATCATTTGTGAGAAAAATATTATAATTCCATTATTAAACCAACTTATATATTGTCTTTTATTTTATTTTTATGATTTCTTGTACTTTTTAAAAATAAATGTTTAATTTAAATAAATTATATTTTAAGGAATTTTTGTAAACTTAAAATATTTGGGGTTAATTAGTAAATTTTTATAAGTATAATGTATTATTAACAATTATTAATAAAATATATTATTTTGAAGTAAAAATTGAAGTAACACATTAGAGTAAAACTTTACTCCATTTTGGTGTTCCACTATTTTAAAATAAAATATGGAGTAATATATTGAAGATGCTTTGAACCAAAAATGTGGGACCAGCACAATGCAAGTCAATTTCTCAGTAATGGCTCGGTCTTTTGTAATTTTTTTTTTATCAAGGTGCAAAGAAACTTGGTCTTGCAAACAATAACAAGCAAACCTCTAAAAAGTTTTGCTCAGTGCTCAATGGAGGGTGACTGGCGGGTGGGTTAGGATCCAACATAATATTAGTCCAGATGCACTCAGAAGTCACATTATTACGTTAATTTTGCTCGCTTACAAATTGTTTTAAAGAAATAGTTGGTCCAGAGGCTCGTATAAATAAATATGTCATACTTTTTTTATGAACTCGTGAGAGCATCTCCGACCTATTAATATTTCCACCTCTATAATAGTATTTAGAGATGAAATTGCTTCAATCCATTTATATTTCTCCCTCTATAATAGAATCTATTTTTACTCTATTTATAGAGGAATAAATAGCATTCATCTATATTTTTATTCTACTTTAGATATTGTTATTTTAGAAGAATATATTAGAGCAATTTTATTTTTATTATAAAATTCTTCTATTTTTAAGGCGAAAATAATAAAATACATGGGAGATAGTCTAAGAGATGACACCATTACTATGTTGTATATACTCATCTTTTTGAAATAGTTTCATGCCCAAAATTTCCGATTGGCGCGAAAAACTTTTAAACTCTTTGGAAGTAAGCGGTAAAGGTCTCGTGGGGTCTTGCCACGATGATTTTAATTGGTCCATAGTAACATCACGCGGATGGGTAAACATGCTTAAAACATGACGTGGCCTGTTTTAATTGGTTTACAAGAGAACACGCAGATCGAAATCTTGAAAACCTCAGCCGTAGATAGCACTTCTAAATCCAACGGACAAAATTTCAAGAAAACTCATCATAAAAAGCAACTCATCTTCTTCTTCCTTCATCACAACCAAATCTCACATTCACATTCTCCACAAGAAGTAACCATCTGATTTCGTTATGGCTCGCACCAAGCAAACCGCCAGGAAATCAACCGGAGGCAAAGCCCCAAGAAAGCAGCTCGCGACCAAAGCGGCGAGGAAATCAGCTCCGGCCACCGGAGGAGTGAAGAAGCCGCACAGGTTCCGTCCAGGAACGGTGGCGCTGAGGGAGATCAGGAAGTACCAGAAGAGCACCGAGCTTCTGATCCGCAAGCTCCCCTTCCAGCGTCTGGTCCGCGAGATCGCTCAGGATTTCAAGACGGATCTGAGGTTCCAGAGCAGCGCCGTCGCCGCTTTGCAAGAGGCTGCGGAGGCTTACCTCGTTGGGCTGTTCGAAGACACGAATCTTTGCGCGATTCACGCCAAGAGGGTTACGATCATGCCGAAGGATATCCAGCTCGCGAGGAGAATCCGTGGCGAAAGAGCTTGAAGACTCTTATGCAATTGATTTGCTTGGTTCCTATGATGTAGAGCTTGTCTCGTTTTCTTTTTAAAATTTGTGTTCGATTAGGAAGTAACTTTATTAAAACAGTCCTGAAGGTGTTCGACGAAAATTCTCTTGTTTAATATTAGTTATGTTTGCCCAATGATGTCGATATGTTTTTGCTATAATATGGGTCTATGCTCTTTAATCATCACTTGGCGATTTCTCCTTGTTGATCAAAATCATAATTTACAAACATTGAAACATTCGGTTTATAACATTGGTAAGTCTCGGCGTCTTCACATGTTTCTTCTAAGAAATTTCAGCTTTGAATTAGCCAACATGAGAGAACTGTCGCATACTTGAGATATGCTTTCTGTGGATAATATCGCAGCTTTGAATCAGTCAAAAGAATACTTGGAAGGACTATAGCTAGTGAGTCAAGCATATAAAGAGATGCCGTGAAAGCCATATTACCCTCACAAATTTTCATCTTTGATTTTCGCATTGATGCTCTCTTCTAGACCTTAGAGAAAGATGGAAGGCTCTTGGAAGTCGGTGAGTATCACTCTCCTTACCCTCTTTTTTCTCAACTTCATTAGGCGCATCTGAGGATCCATCTAGACACTTGTCGTCAAGACCAGAGGGATGCTCTTCTAGAGTTAAAGAAGGGGTTCAAACTATCTTTTCGTCCCTTCAGAGATCTGACCTGGAGCACACCATCCTGGGAGAAAAAAGTAGATTGCTGTTCCTGGGATGGTATCACGTGTGATAACAAGTCGGGGGTAGTGACCTTGGTGTGAATTCCCTTGAGGGAGAGATAGATTCGAGTAGCAGCCTTTTCAGGCTAAAGAATCTCCGCACCCTCAATCTTGCTTACAATGATTTCAACTCCTCTATCATCTCCACTCAGTACACTACATTCAAGGAGTTGAGAGTGTTCAACCTTTCTCAATCTTCTTTCTCGGGTCAAGTTCCGACCGAGCTGGTTCAGCTAACCAAGTTGGTGTCTCTTGATCTTTCTTCTAATACTCTATCTGCTGACAAATCATTTCTTAACAAACTTGTCCGGAACTTGACAAACCTCAGAGAACTAAACCTAGGTTCCGTTGACATTTCCTCAGAAATATCTCAAACCTGTCCTATCTAAGATCAGTCAACCTAGATGATTGCAACTTGATTGGTGGATTTCCAACTAGTGTTCTTTCCATTCCTACCATACAATCCATTTCCTTGAGTGGCAATCAAAAACTGGAAGGCGCTCTCCCAGAATTTAATGGAAGCAACTCTCTTGCATATATGTGGACCTTTCTCTTACATCCTTTTCGGGTAATATACCAAATTCTATCAGTAACCTCAAGCATCTGAATGTTTTGAGACTCCACGACTCCAATTTCAGTGGCTTGATTCCTTCTTCGCTTGGAAACCTTTCTCGTTTAACCAATATCCACCTCTCTGGTAACACTTTTGGTGGTGAAATCCCATCTTCTTTTGGACGGTTGAACCAGTTGACCAGCTTAGATGTTAATTCCAATAAGCTTAGCGGTAACTTTCCCATCGCACTACTCAATCTTACAAAGCTGTCATATCTATCACTCTCTTACAATCAGTTCACAGGGATTCTTCCTCCAAATATCAGTTCACTCTCCAGCTTGGAAAACTCATTCTTTGGAACTATCCCTTCTACTCTCTTCTTCACCATACCCTCTCTGGGAACTATTGATTTAGCTGATAACCAACTCAGCGGAGCTCTGGGGTTTGTGAATATGTCTTCACCACTGAAAGTGTTTTTGGAATCTCACTTCACTGGAAGCCTACCAGATATATTCAAGAATGCCACCAATCTGAGGTCACTCAATCTTGGCCACAACCATTTCGTGGGGGAAACTTCCAAGATCTTTGACAAGCTGCTCTTCTCTGGAGGTCCGAACACAATCGATTCGACGACACTTTCCCATTCTGGTTGCAGTCCCTAAACAAGTTCTGATCCTCAGGTCAAACGAGTTTCATGGGTTATTACAATATCAACCCCAAGGACCTTCCTGGTTTCCGCAGCTCCGAATCATTGACTTATCCACACAATGACTTCACAGGGACCTTACTATATGATATCTTCATCTACTTGAGCGCAATGTCATCAAAGGGAGATAGTCCAAAATTTAAGTACATTCATATTAGCGCGACTCAATGGTACGCTTAACAGCCATTGATTTCTCAGGAAACAAACTCCAAGAAGGAGAGATCCCTGAATCCATCGGTCTTCTAAAAGATCTAATCGTGCTCAATCTCTCGAGCAACGGTTTTAACGGCAACATCCCTTCGTCTCTGGGGAATCTGACTCAGCTCGAGTCACTAGACAACGAGCTTTCGGGTCAAATCCCACCTGCGCCTCAGGGACCTCACGAAACTGTCGTTCATCAAAGGTTTCTCACAACGAGCTAGTAGGCCCGATACCGCGAAGCACACAGTCTGCTTCGTCTTTCCAAGGGACTGTGTGGTCAACGAAAACTGCGGAGACAAGGAGGAGCCATCACAAACAGAGGAGAAGGAAGAAGAAGAAGACGACGACGTGATAAGCTGGATCGCAGCTGCTATAGGCTTACCGCCTGGATTCATCTTCGGGATGACGATTGGGCACATCGTGATTGCACGCAAGCCTCAGTGGTTCATCATGGTGAAGAAGAAGAAGAAAACGCGGCGGATCGCGTTAGTTTAATTAATTTTGTTAGTTTAAGTTCCATAAAAGCCCAAGTCGGGTGTAAATTTGGCTAATGTTTAGTTATATGACCTATTTTGAAAGAAAGTTCTGACGTTTTATGTTTTTGTCGAGGAAAGTGTGCATTTTTTATTCGTTAAACGAGTATTAGGTTTTCAGAGGTTTCTTCTTCTTCGACCCTTCAATCTTACCAACCCTGCTGCTTTTCCTAATCCTGTGAAAAAACGAGTCTTAATCAACTCTTTACCTTCCAACTCTTTTCATATCTATTAATTCTTTTTACTGTATTCAACGTATACCTCTTAAATTTTACAATAAATGTTTTTCTTTCATTAAAGCCATTTACGATCCAAACTCTCCTTCTTCCTTCTGATACAATGAAACCGAAAAATTCACTTCAACCCTTATAAATTGGAGAAGGTTGATAGCCGGATGGATCTTCACAGACGCTCTCAGTTTATCTTCTATCTTCAATTGGAGAGGGAGCTGCTCATCCTCGACGAACAGGTATGATTAATTTTTCCTGCAATTTCCTTCCTACGAAGCCCAAAGAGATCTATCGAGTTGCTGATATGCGTTAACCATTTGATGAATTCCATCCCGAATGATCCCAAAACAATCAATGTCTACCTCAAAACACCAGGTATCATGATTTTTTTCTCTCATCTCCCTTTTAGACAAGAACAAAAAAACTAGCAAAGACACTAATCTATGGACTAACATTCACAGATGATGTAAACATCGCCCAATAGACCTCCACAACCTGATGTAGATGATCGGAGGCCACTGAAGAAGAAGAAGCCTGCAACAATGTCAGAGGATGCTAAAGCATTGAGCATGATTAGACAAATGTTCAAGCACTGCTTCTAACTTTTCTCCTACGCTCACACCCATTACATTTTCATTAGTTTTTTTCTCCTGCACTTATGAGTTTTGTATTGTTTTAATGTCAGTACTGATCGTTATGTTGGACATGGCTATGATAACCGAGACCTGGAAGCCTACTTTGACGATATCATGAAGGGGCTTCTAACTTTTCTCCTACGCTCACACCCATTACATTTTCATTAGTTTTTTTCTCCTGCACTTATGAGTTTTGTATTGTTTTAATGTCAGTACTGATCGTTATGTTGGACATGGCTATGATAACCGAGACCTGGAAGCCTGCTTTGACGATATCATGAAGGAAGAGAGACGAAGGTAACATCAATATCTTGATCATGAGTTTCAATCATTGGTTTCTTCTTATATATATTGCTCAATGGTTTATGTTTGATTTGATAAATGCAGTGCGAGAATCGCAAGGGAGGAAGATGAAATGGAAGCAGAGCTGATCGCAGAAGAGGAAGAGCGAGAGAGACAGAGAAAGTTGCTGAAGCTGAGGCTTAAGAAAGTTAGAAGAAACAAACATTTTGATCATCTTTGTCTTCTTTTTTAAATATATGACAAGTTTAATCTTTAGTGCTTCTCTCATTCAAATCTTTTTGGAGAATAGTGTGTTCTTGAAACTGTACAATTAGATAATAATTATATTTATTGGGTCACCCGAGAAATCTGTTGGTAACCTTCCAAGTTGGTGAAAGCCTGATTATTTTCTATGTGTAAAACCAGAGAATGAAAAGAGAAAATAATATATCTTTATTCACGTAGGAGTTGCTTTAGTTTCACTTTCTTACAAGTCCATGAACATTATTTTTGTGCTTCTTATATAATCTTTTCCTCTCAAAGATCTTTGTTTGAGGTATCAAATGGTTTATATTGCGTACTGCTTTGTTATTTTTATAAATGATCTCCATTAAAAAGGTTTATGTTTACATGAACAAGATGAACCAGGTAAAATATTGTTTTCCATGTTTCTAAAACGTTGCGAGAGGCAATCATACGCCGAGAAACAGGTAAAGGCTCCATATTCCCACAAAGCATGTTTATATCTTAATATCAAACAGTCTTACAAACTGACAATTAATTGTGTATACACAAACGAATATGTCAATGGAATATAGCAAGCTTAAGGCTAGGGTTGATCTTTTGGAGAGGAACCAAAGGTACTAATACATTTTAGTAATGAACATGTATAAATAATGTTCTAATTTTCTTACTTAACATTGGGGATTAACAATAGTGCAGATGATATTGATTCATTGCAGGCATTATGTGGGAAAATATTTAGAATCAATTGCGCAAGGGAACTCCAGACTCTAGAGTACCAGCTGGACACTTCTGTTAAACATATTTTCTCCAGAATAATATATGTATATCTTTCTTATGGGCACATACACACACACACACATCTCTGTAAGATGTTTGAATTTGTGCACATATAAATATATGCTTAACTATTGTAAGAGATTTAGAAAGATTCTTCTTCATCATGAAAACAATGGTTATAGATCATGGTATAGTGTTTGTCTCATATGAATAAATGCAATTTTGACTCATTGGTGCATAATAAACTTATGTACGAGTCCCTCAACCACCTTCAAAGAAAGTTATGTTAACACCACTTCATCTCTAAAATCGCGAGTATGTGCGACTTATGTAAGTGGGGATGCCAGCACCAAGACAGCTCTCATATTGGAAGACTCATGAGGGACTTAGGGCTGTAGATTTTTACTGGTGGAATATTCAAGTTCCAGTGTTTTACTCCACTTTATTCTTCAACTTGAGCTACCATCACT